>NW_006408671.1:4847410-4847942 GCF_000296735.1 Chrysochloris asiatica
TTGAAAGCCTTTGTGTATGCAATAAGGCACAGGTAAATATCTTTCTGATATCCTCTGCTTTCAGCCAAGATCCATAGTACTTCGGCAACGATATCTCTTTTACCATGGACTATTTTGAATCTGGCTTGAACCTCTGGAAGTTCTCTATCAATGTATGATTGTAGATGTTTCTGTATTACCTTTAGCAAAACTTTATTCACATAGGATAATAGAGATTTTCTGATGATTTCCGCATTCTCTTGGGTCGCCTCTCTTTGGAATGGGCACAAATATTTATCTCTTTCAATTAGTCGTCCAGTTAGTTGTCTTCCAAATTTCTTGAGAGAGATGAGTTAGTGCCTCCTGTGCCGCCTCACTTTCTTGAAATATTTCAATTTTTTAATCCATCAATTCCTGGTGCCTTGTTCCTTGCAGATTCCTTCAATGTATCTTGGACTTCCTCATTCATTGGCTCTTGATCCTATGCTACCTCTTGAAACAGTTGAACATGAACCATTTCCTTTTGGTACAGTGACTCTGTGTATTCCTTCCA
>NW_006408671.1:4848980-4861034 GCF_000296735.1 Chrysochloris asiatica
ATATTGATGTTTATGTGTTCCATTTCATTTTTGACAACTTCCAATTTTCCCAGATTCATACTTCATAGATTCTTTGTTCCGATTTTCAATAGATGTTTACAGCAGTTTCTCTTAATTTGCCCTGAATTAGAGTCCTCATATTTGTCTCTATTTTTTCATTTATGGTCTTCATAATTTTGGTATTCACATTTAGGTCTTTAATCCATGTTGAGTTGTTTTATTTATGTGTATGTGGTAAACATTTTGCTTCAATCTTTTGCATATCACTTTCCAGTTCTGCCAGCACCATCTGTTAAAGAGATTTTCCACTCCCCATGCAATATATTTAGGTACTGTGTCAAAAAGTAGTTAGCTGTATGTAGATAGGTTAATTTCTGTGTTTTCTATTTTGTTCTATTGATCAATGTATCTCTCATTGTACCAGTACCAAGCTGTTTTGACCATGTAATAAATTTTAAAGACGGAGAGTGAGAGGTTTCCAATCTTATTCTTCTTCTTAAGCAGTGCTTTGCTTATCCTGGGTCTCTTCCTTTCCATATAAGATTTATAATTGTTTTTTTCCATGTCTTTGAAGACTGTTGTTGGAATATGGATTGGGATTGTATTATATGTGTAAATTGCTTTGGGCAGTATTGACATTTTTAATATGTTGAGTCTTCCTATACAGGAATATGGTATGTTCTTCCACTTTTGTAAGTCTCTTTTGGTTACTTATAGTAGTGTTTTTTAGTTTCTTTGTATAGGTCCTTTGTTTATCTGGTTACATTTATTTCTAGATATTTCATATTTTTGTCAGGTATTGTAAATGGCATTGCTTTCCTAATGTCCTTTTCAGTGCTGTCATTGTCACTATAGAGGAATATAACTGATTTTTGCATGTTTATCTTATATCCTGCCACTTTGCCGAATCTTCCAATGATGTCTAGTAGATTTTTACTGAGCCTTATGAGCTTTCTATGTATAGGATCATATCCTCTACAAATAAAGGGAGTTTTATTTCCTCTTTGCTAATTTGGATGCCTTTAATTTCCCTATCTTATCATAGAGCTCTGGCTATGACTCCCAAAACAATATTGAGTAGAAGTGGTTCTGAAGGGAATCATTGTCTGGTTCCCATTCACAAAGGGAAGGCTTTAATTTCTCTCTATTGACAGTAATGTAGGTTGTTGGCTTTGTATATGTGCTCCTTTTGAAAAAAAAAGTTTTATTGTGAATTATGTGATACTTTACATGGGAGAACCCTAGCTTTACACTCATTATACCGTATATCATTTCATTACCATGTTTACAATTCCCTGAATGCATCATCAACCAAGGAAAGGGTATACCATTAAAGGCCTCCCCTCCCCCCAGTCATTAGCACACAGCCCCTTTCTCTCTCTCTAGGTCTAGAGTTGCCAGCTGCTCCATCTCACCACATCATCATCTGTGACTTCATCTGTGGCAGCACTGTTTCTGTGAGTAGGGTTCCACACTCTGCTCTTCTCCCTTGATGGCCCCAGGGACCTCCACTGCTGGACTGCAAAGTCAATCACTACTCTCATTTTGCTACAAAATGTCTATCTTGACCTTTACAACCCTCACAGTTAGTTCTGATAACAATTATTCACTATTGTACTACAACCTATCCTCTTCTTTCATCAATCCCACCCAGACAGATCGGAAAAGTGGAGATTCTACCTTCCTCTGCACCCTCTGAATCTAGGCTCCCTCTTGAAAACTTGCAAGCCAATCACTTCTTGCCTTTGTAGCAGCTGCCCCCCTCCCCCATTTTTGGTAGCCAATATCCAAATTGCCCATCTCTGTCTATTCTGTTTATGGAGAGGATGGAAATGATCCTCACTATAAAGATTTGTTCCCTCTTTTGAGCTACTGCATCCATAGATATAGGTCAAGTTTTTCATATTGTATCAGATTACTCTTTTTTCCCTCTTCTTTCTTCTTCTAGTTGAGCTCTGATCATCCAGTCATTGAAGCCAGGTCAAGTGGGTATTATCTGCAAGTGTGTGCGTTCTTGTGCATATGACCTCTCTTCTTATCAGCTGGGTGCTTCACTCTCCACTCTAGTCCTCTGTGGCTATGTCACTGACTCTGGTCCCAAGAGTCCCCAGGTCACACCACACTTTTGGCTAATCAAGTCTCCACCCATGTTCACAAGAGTCTATTGAGTGTGTTAGGATTTAACTTGCAGCTTCATTGCTGTTTTTCCCTCACTTCTCCTTATCGGAGAGGAGCGTGGTTACCAATCAGAGCATGTCTGGTCATGTATTCCCACTGAGACTTAGTCTTGGAAAAGGGTTTGCCCTGAAAGGACCCAATCACTTGCCTTGATGTCTCCTGGGCAAGCAACTTGCTTGTTCTTGTAGTAATCAGTCAGACTACTGTTATTGTTTTGTATTTTTCCTGTCAGTCTTTCTTTCAAGAAGTATCTTCTGTTCTTCTAGCTACTCTAGGCTGGTCTGCTTATGCTTTCAAGTGGAAATTTTCCACCTCTGAAGATTCTGGATGGGATTCAGAATTCCACCTATGGTCTTATATGATGCATAGGCTATGCAAGAAGCCTCTTTCACTGAGAATGCTGTAGCCCCATTTTAGGTATTCCAATCAGTTATAGGCAGAATACTGAAAAAACAAGCTTTCTATGGTGATATTTCTGGCTATTCCTTTCTCTCCTCCTCAAGTGTTTATTTTATAATGGTATGCTAGGGAAACAAAGATTCAAAAGACAGCTAAGCATTTTACCATTATTTCCCCAATTTGCCCATTCCAACCATGTGTCAATCCCTGTATCCCAGAGCCCAGTTATTCCTAGGTTAAGCATATATCATTATATAATCCATTCCTACTAAGCCCATGCAAAACAACCTAACTGTTTTCCCTTATGACTTGTTCTTCCATTGCCCACCCCTCTTGTGTATTGCCCCATTCCCTAGTACCCAAACTATCCTGGATCTATTCCCTACCCTGTGTTCCACCTTCCCCTCTCTCCCATCACACCTCTCCATGTCCCAGTAAACAGAAAATAATCCCCCCTTTTAGTAATGGACTGTTTTTCTTAGTCTTTTACAGTAGTGGTCCTATGCAGTATTTCTCCTTTTGTGACTGACTAATTTCACTCAACATAATGTGCTCAAGTTTCAGCCATGTTGTGTGATAGCTTACAGTTTCTTTGTTTTTCTTCAAGGTACCATAATATTCCATTGTGTGTATGTGCCACAGTTTATTTAATCATTCTTCAATTGATGGGCACTGAAGCTGTCTCCAACTTTTTGCTACTGTAAATAGTGCTGCTATGAAGGTTTACAACCTTAAGCATATATCTACTAATGTTATGATTCATATTTCTTGTGGGTAAATACCAAGTAGAGGAATTGCTGGAAAATAAGGTATTTCTATCTCCAACCTTCTGAGGAAGTGACATATTGCTTTCCATAGAGGTTGGGCCATTTTGAAATCCCACCAGCAATGCAGGAGCATCCCAGTTTCTCCATAACTTCAGCAGCATGTATTGTCCTCAAAGCAAATAATCCAAGAAGCTGGTGGAGAAAAATGTGGCATCAGGATTGGAGGAAGACTCATTAACAACCTGACATATGCAGATGATACAAGCTTGCTTGCTGAAAGTGAAGCGGACTTAAAATAATTTACTGATGAAGATCAAAGAGCACAGCCTTCAGTATGGATTACATCTCAATGTCAAGAAAACAAAAATCCTCACCATTGGACCAATAAACAACATTCTTATCAAAGGAGAAAAGATTGAAGTTGTCAAGGACTTCATTCTTCTTGGATCAACTATCAACACTCACGGAAGCAGCAGTCAAGAAATCAAACAACGTACTGTATTAGGCAAATCTGCTGCACAAGACCTTTTTAAACTGTTGAAGAGCAAAGATAGTCAGCTTGAGGACTAAGGTGCGCCTGACCCAAACCATGGTATTTTCAATAACCTCATATGCATGCAAAAGCTGGATAGTGAATAAGGAAGACTGTAGAAGAATTGATGCTTTTGAGTTATAGTGTTGGAGGAGTATATTGAAAGTGCCTTTTGCTGCCAAAAGAACGAATAGATCTATTTTGAAAGAAGTGCAGCTAGAGTGCTCCTTGGAGGCCAGTATGGCCAAACTTTGTCTCTCATACTTTGGACATATTGACAGGAGGGACTAGTCACTGGAAAAGGATATCATGTTTGGTAAGGTGGAGGGTCAGAGAAAAATAAGATGACCCCCAAGATGCATTGGCCAAGTGGCAACATCGATGGACTCATGTGTGGGAACAGTAGTGAGGTGGGCCCAGGATTGGGGCAGTGTTTTGTTCTGCTGTGCATAGGGTCTCTATGAATCGATACTGACTCGATGACACCTAACAAAAACAACTTTTTTTATATTTGCTATTATTGCTGGTGTGAGATGATATCTCATTGTTGTTTTGATTTGCATCTCTCTAATGACTAATGGGAGCCTGGTGTGGCGGTGTGGGTTAATGCACCAGACTACAAAACCATTTGAACTGCAAGGTTGATGGTTCTAACTCACCATCTGTTCTTCGGAAACCCTATACAGGGTTGCTGTGGGTAGGAATTGACTCAGCGGCACTTAACATCAACAACAATGGCTAGTGATCATGATGCTTGTTGGCTGCCCAGATTTCCTCCTTGGTTGTGTGTCTGTTCCTGTCCTGTGACCATTTATTTATTAGGCTATTTGTCTTTTTCTTGTAGATATGTTGAAGTTTCCTGTATATTTTAGAAATGAGTCCCATGTTTCATGTGTCATTGAAAAAGATTTTTTTTTCCCCATTCATGGGTTCCCTTTTTACTCTTCTGGTGAAGTCTTTTGAAATTGTGTATGTCCCAATCATCTATTTTTTCTACTTTTATTTTTGTAGTTTTCAAAATGTTAGTTAGCCTGTGTATTCCCTGAATTAGTGACCTCACAATTGTCCCTATTTTGTTTATTGATGGCCTTCATAATTTTGAGATTCACAATTAGGTCTTTAATCCATGTTGAGCTGGCTTTTGTATAGGGTGTGAATTGCATATCACTTTCCAGTTCTGCCAGCACCATCTGTTAAAGATGTTAAATAAATCCCCATGCGATATATTTAGGTAATATGTCAAATATCAGTTGGCTTTATGTGGATATGTTAATTTCTGTCTTCTCAATTCTGTTCCATTGATCAATGTATCTTTCATTGTACTACTTCCAAGGTGTTTTGACCACTATAGCCATATAATAAATTTTGAAGTTGGGGAGAGAGAGGTTTACAACCTTAAGCAGTGCTTTGCTTATCCTGAGTCTCTTTCCATTCCATATAAAGTTTGTAACTATTTTTTCCATATCTTTGAAGAATGCTTTTGGATCTTGATTGGTATGGTATTATATGTGTAAATTGCTTTGGGCAGTAGTGACATTTTCACAATGTTAAGTCTTCCTTTCCAGAAGCATGGTACATTCTTTCATTTTTGTACTTCTCTTTTGGTTTCTTGAAGTATTGCTTTGTAGTTTTCTTTGTATAGGTCTTTGTTTCTCTGGTTACATTTCTTTCTAGATATTTCATCCTTTGGGCAGCTATTGTAAATGTATTGCTTTCCTAATGTCATTTTCAATGCTGTCATTTTGGTATAGCAGAATCCAACTGATTTTTCTATGTTGATCTTAAATCCTGCCACTTTGCTGAATCTTCCAATGAGGTCTAGTAGCTTTTTTTACTGAGTCTTTATGGTTTTCTATGTATAGGATTATATCATCTACATAGAGTTTACTTCTTCTTTGCCAATTTGGATGCCTTATTTTCCCTGTCTTGCTGAAAAGCTTTTGCTAAGACTTCCAGCATAATATTGAATAGGAGTGGTGACAAAGGGCATCCTTGTCTGGTTCCTGTTCGCAGAGGGAAGTCTTTCATTTTCTCTCCATTGAGAGTAATGTAGGCTGTTGGTTTTGTATATATGCTCTTAATTATGTTGAGGGATTTCTCTTAAAGACCTACATTATTGAGTGCTTTTATCAGGAATGGATGTTGGATTTTGTCATATGCCTTGTCTGCATCAATCAATATGATCATGTGTTTCTTTTCCTTTTTCTCATTTATATGGTGGATTATATTGATTGCTTTTCTAATGTTGAACCATCCTTGCATCCCTGATATGAATCCCACTTGGTTATGATGTATTATTTTTTTTTTTTTTGATGTGCTGTTGGGTTCTTTTTGTTAGGATTTTGTTAACAATTTTTGCTTATATGTTCATGATGGATATTGGTCTATAATTTTCTTTCTTAGTGATGTCCCTCCCTGGTTTTGGCATGAGGGTTATGCTTTCTTCATAAAATGTATTATGAAGTTGTTTCTCCTCTTCTATATTCTGTAATAATTTGAGTAGAATTGGTGACAGCTCTTCACTGAATGTTTGGTGGAACTCACCAGTGATACCATCTGGACCTGGACTTCTTTTAGTTGAGAGTTTTTGATGACCTGATTAATTTCTTCTTTTGTTATGTGGCTGTTCAATTTTCTACTCCACTCTGTGTAAGATTAGGTAGGTCATGTTTTCCTGAAAAGGTATCCAATCCCTTCTAATTTTTTTTAATTTTTTTTGGAATACAACTCTTCATAGTATTCTGCTATTATCCTTTTGATTTCATTTGGTTCCATTGTGACATTGCCTATGTGGTTTCTAATACGAGTTATTTGTGTCTTCTTCCTCTTTTCTTTTGTTAGTTTTGCCAATGGTTTGTCAATTTATTTAAATTTTTCAAAGAACTAGCTTCTTGTCATGTTGATTCTTTCTATAATTTTTCTGTTTTCCTTCTCATTTATTGAACATGAAATAATTTTTAAATAAAAGTTTTCACAATGAATTGTAGTCATTACATTAAACTTTAATGTTTCTTATAATGTCAGTATTGACTGGATGACAGTTGACAATAAAAACAACAACCTGTCACAATACATGTTAAAGTACCTTTATTTTTGCAATAAAAGGAAACATATCTTTCTAATGATAGTGTCTGTCAGAAGAGCAAACAAATGTTTGTTGGAAGAAGTACAGTCAAAATGTTCATTAGAAGCCAGGATTGTGAGATATCATCTTTCATACTTTGGATATCAGGAATAATCAATCCTTAGAGAAACACATTTTGAGCTGTCTGTGATTCCCCTCATTGTGTTTTCATACCAAGATCCAGATTTTGAGGCCATCCCCTTTTTAAAAATTTGGTCCAATAAGCAGAGGAAAAGAAGAACAAGAAAAATTACAAACATACTGTAAAAGTTTTTGCCTATAGTGGCCATGATTTGAGGAATTGCCTTATTGAGAGCAACTTAGGTTTTATTTTTTTTTTCATCCGAGTTATTTCAAGCTTGACCATATATCTCAGGTTAGTGAGTCAGCAACTGACCAGACAAAGATGGACTACCATGAGGTCAATTTTGTTTGGTATCAGGTGGTATACTGTAATCCACCTTAACATATGTTAAGGTCATAAACACTAAACTCAAAACCAAACTCATTGTTATTGAAATTATTTCAACTTAGTAAACTTGCAGGATAGAATAGAATTGTCCCATGTGGTTTCCAAGATTGATATCTTTACAGAAGCAGACCACCAAATCTTTCTTCCACAATGTGACTCCTTTGTAATGCCAATGTTTTTATTAGCAAACAAATGCTTAAGCATTGCATCATCAAGGCTTCTGAGTCTATAAAAGACTTAGAAATTGAGGCTCAGAGAGCTTTTGGATGGTACAAGTTTCCTGGCAGCTCTATGGAAGGTAACTCGTACACTGATGACATGTAAATTAAACATTTGGAGCCCTCCAAAATTTCACTCTATGCATCTCTTCCTTTGCAACCTTTTTGGATTTAATGGATTCATAGTTGCAAGTACATTGTAAGTCTTTTTGAAAACTTCTTAAAAGTGTCAAAAAACAAAGATGAGATTTTGAAGACTACGTTGAACCTCCATTAATTGTTTGTCAGTTTGTTGTACTATGGTGATTTCCTTGTTGCTG
This sequence comes from Chrysochloris asiatica, assembly GCF_000296735.1. NCBI lineage: Eukaryota > Metazoa > Chordata > Mammalia > Afrosoricida > Chrysochloridae > Chrysochloris > Chrysochloris asiatica. Next base: position 4,856,991 of record NW_006408671.1, read on the forward strand.
TGATTTTGGAAGCTATGCCACCTATATTCCTATACTTTAAATACTAGCAGGGTCACCCAGGTTGGATGATAGGTGGACAGGTTTCAGACAAAGAAAGACTAGGAAGAAGGAGAGGTATACTACTTCTGAATATTCAATAGTAAAAACCTTATAAATAACAGAGGAATACTGTCACAAAACAGCAGAATATTGAATATTGAACCATGATGAACAAAACCAGAATATTGTAAGATATAGTACCAAAAGATTATCCCCTCATGTTGTAAGACACTCAACATATGACTGGGGAAGGCATGCTTCCTCAAAGTAGAGTTGACTATAATGATTCCAATAAAGTCTTTGGAACTTACATTTGCTGATGGGGCACAACTTAAAATGAACTGAAATGGAGTGGCATCAGCCATGTTGAATTTGACAATCACATGGTTTACTATGATGGAATGAAAAATTGAGATGAAATGGTATAGCATTCTTCATATAAAAGAACATATCAGCCCCATCCAGAATCTTCTGAGGTGGGAAATTTCCATTAGAAAGAACATGCAGACCAGCCTAGAACAGAAGATACATCTTGAAAGAAAGACTGACAGGAAAAATACAAAACAATAACAGCAGTCAGACTGATTACTATAAGAACAAGTGAGTTGCTCCCCCAGGAGACATCAAGGCAAGTGGTCAGGTTCCCTCTAAGCAAACCCCTTTCCAAGACTGAGACTCAATGTGAATTCACAAGCAGACATGAGCTCAGACTGGTGACCACATTGATCACTGATAACAGGAAGTGAGATAAAAATAGCAATGAAGCTGCGAGCTAAGTCCTTCCACTTTCAATAGACTCTTGTGAACACGGGTAGACACCTGGTTGGCCAGCAGTATGGCAATACCTGGGGACTCCTCTGCCCAGAGTCAATGACATAGCCACAGAGTACTAGAGTGGAGAGTGAAGCATCCAGCTGATAAGAAGTGAGGCCATATGCACAAGAACACACACACTTGCAGATAATACCCACTTGACCTAGCTTCAATGGCTGGATGATCGGAACTCAACTAGAAGAAAGAAGAAATTTAAGTAATCTAATACAATTTGATGAAATTGACCTACACCTATGGATGCAGTAGCTCAAAAGAGGGAACAAATCTTTACAGTGAGGATCATTCCCACCCCCTCAATACAAAGAGTAGACAGGGATGAGCAACTTGGATATTGGCTAACCAAAATGGGGGGCTACAAAGGCAAGAAGTGACTGGCTTACAAGCTTTCAAGAGGGATCTTAGATCCAGAGGGTGCAGAAGAAGTTAGAATCTCCGCTGAGTAGTATCCAATCTGTCTTGGCGCGGCTGATGAAAAGAGATGGGGATGGCACTTAAGTGGCAAAATAGTGAATTATTGCTCTCCGGACTGTCTGTCAGGGTAGGAAATGTAAAGGTAGACATTTTGTAGCTGAAGGAGGGGAATCATTGACTTTGCAGTCTAGGAGTGGAGGTCCCTGGTACCATCAAGGGAGAAGAGTGGAGTACAGAACCTTACCCACAGAAACAGTGATGCCAGAGATGGAGGCAGAGATGATGACATGGAGAGATGAATCTCCTGAGGTCTCTAGACCCAGAGAGGGAGAAGGGCTGTGTGTGATGACCAGGGGACAGTCTTGCAGGGTTGGTTGATGATGCATGGAAGGGATTTTAACCATGACAATAAAAGGATATACGATAGATGAATGTAAAGCTAATGTTCTCCCATATAAACTATCATGTAATTCACAATAAAACATTAAAAAAAAAAAACAAAAAAACCCTATCAAGATCTATCTTGAAGTGCAGTGTTTTCTGTGGTAGGACAATATCCATATGCCTACAAGGAAAACCAGTAAATGCTATTATTCAAATTTACACATTGAACACTAAACACTGTGATGATGGAATTGAAGAGTTCTATCAACTTTTTCACTCTGAAATTGATCAAACATGCAATGAAGATGTATTGATAATTAATGAAGATTGGCTAACAACAATAATAACTGATATGAAGAAATACATATAAATCCATTAATCTCAATACCCTCTGTTTTCCTTGTTCTGATTCATATTCGTGTTATTGGATGTAGATTCAGCCTCATGACTACTCCATGCATAACAATGAAATGTTTCCCACTCCTGGGCCATCATGTCCACAATAGTTTGTGGATTAAACCATCCACAGGATTTCATTGGCTACTTTTTGGAAGTAAATTATAAAATCTTTCTTCCTAGTACATATGACATTCCAAACTTTAGTTCACAGATTTTGGGTTGGTTTTCATTATCCCTTCAGGATTCCAGCTTCAATCTTGGGAGTTCACATTGCACATATTCTTGCTGATATACTGGCTCCTGCTAGCCCTCTTTGTTGGAGACTTAACAACAGCAACAAAAAAATGTACAGACACTTTGTCATACATATTAGGAGCCATTGAGTCCTGGTATGATGCTGTAGAATAAAGCATTAGGCTACAAGACCAGTCTAAATGACAAAGTTGGTTCAAACTCACCATTCTTTCCTTGTAAACTCTATACAGGGTCTCTAGTAGCATAGTGGTTACAAATCGGGCTGCGAACCACAAGATCAGCAGTTCGAAACTACCAGCTGATCTGGGTGTAGAAAGATGAGGCTTTCTGCTCCCATAAAGATTTACAGCTGTGGAAACCCTGTACAGGGTCGCTATGAGTGGGAACCAACTCCACAGCACATAACAACAATTAGTTAGAACAAATTCGACAGCATTAACAATAACAAAAGAAAGGTTCTGACTCATAGCAATCCTATAGACAACAAAACAAAATATACCTGCTCCTGAGCCATTCTCAGAGTCATTGATGTTTTTGAACCCATTGTTTCAGTCACTTTGTCAAAATTGAAGGTCTTCCTCTGTGTTGTTGATACTCCACTTTAACTAACATTATGTCCTTTCTAAGGACAAAAGCACAAAGCTTTTTTGTTTTTTTTTCTCCTAGATAAATAGTGAGAACCTGTTGGCATTTCTGAAGGTAAAACACAATGAAACTTTGGTTACCTATAAAATTGACATGCCACAAATTTTTATCTGTATTTCCAAGTATTTGTCAGTTTTTTAAATATTCCTGCCAGATTTTGAAGCAACCCTGGTTACACAGAATCTAAGCAGTGCTCAGCAGTTAAGTAAAAATTTTACAGTTGGAACCTACCAATTGTTCTGCTGGATTAAGATATGGAAGTCTGCTTCCTTTAAGGTTACAAGCTTTGGCCACGCAATGGGACACCATAATTCTAAATCAGCTTCATGGCAATGGTAACTTACAGTGGTTTCTGATCCCAGTAGTGGTGATTCCCCATATCAGCCATTTGAATTTACCTTGTGATCTCAATCCATTGATGTCTCTAAAAACAGCTCTGCATTTTAAGCTTTTCATCATTGTTCTTGTTGTGAAGTTGGGAATGAGCACTTCTGAATTTTTGGAAATGTTCTGTTTTGGTGGTTTATCTCATTTAGACAATTTTACTGACACAAATTACAAATGTAAAGTCATAATCATCTAGAAAAGAAAATGTGAATTTTTATTATAAGACAATTTGAGCAAGAAAATAATTGCTGACATAAATATATATTACCAACATAAGTGTCTTAATCTATATATGTTTATCTGTTTTGGGTAGCAGATTTTTACTCTTGTATGTATCTTTTGGAATCCTGGTGTGATATTATAGGATGAGCACTGGACTGTTAACCACAAGATTGGAAGCTCTTATCCAATCTAAGGTTGTTATGAGTCAGAAAAGACTAGAAAGCACTCAACAACAACATGACTTTTGGAAACCTAGACATTAAGATTTGCTTCATTCTTATTAAGAAATCACAATTTTTAGTCTCTTATGCCCAATCAGTAGTAAAGACTTTTAGTTTTAAATAGGGTGCCATTTTAATTACTTTGCAGTGATTTAATGCCACTTGTGCTACTTTGGTATGTTGTTGTTGTTGTTGTTGAGTGCCATCGAGTCGGGTCCGACCCATAGCGACCCTGTACAGGGTTTCC
>NW_006408671.1:4861134-4878090 GCF_000296735.1 Chrysochloris asiatica
CCGATTCGTAACCACTACGCTACCAGAGCTACTTTGGTATAAAATATATAAACTTTCAGGTTTTGTAAAATTTATATAGCTTACTTACAAGAGTTTAAGTACAATGAGGACAAAATAAATAACTCATTATTTTAGAATAAATTGTGTTATATATAACAGGTCCTTGATACATATTTGATTAATTAAATTATAAAATGCAATCCTTCAGGTATATGTTTCTTTATAAATGTTTTTCCTATGATTACATCTTCACAGTTAAAGTTTGTTACCAATTAATATTTTGTTTCCTTAGATAGATTTATTACTGAAATACCTATATTTCATCTGGACATGACTCCAACTTACAAACAAATATATATGCCAAAATTCTTAGCATGGTACAAGCTGAAAAAAAAGTGTTGTCTTTTAATTAGTTGAGTTTATTTTATCAGGCTGGGAAATTGGTGGATGTTTTTAACTTAAGACTCATCTTGTGCTTTTTAAATTATTTTAATTATTGCAAAGTATCCAGGTGCAATATGGCAGTCATTTATAAATAAATAAATAAAATTAAGTAAAATACATGATCATTATCATTATGTGTAATGTCCTAATTATACAGAGCTCTATTTAGGCCAGATTTGATTACTGTGATTCTTCATTGCTATTCCCCTAGATTTAAAAGCAAAACACTGTTATAACCATTTTTTTTTTTTTTATGACTGACTCCTTTAATTTTACATTTTCTCTTTGTTGTGTAAAAATGAAGCAAAATCTCAAAATCTCAAAGTAAATAAAACATATTTTCCTTCTCTCTCTCTCTCTCTTTTGGTATAATTAGTAGATCCTCTTGCTTGTCTTTAACTTTAAAATATATAATTCAAATTGTTTATATTAAAATCAAATATCTAGTATTATGTCTTGATATTACACAATAAAGGACAGCTTTTTCTTACTGAAAAACACAGAATGATGAGGTAATCAGGAATTTAAAAGGAGAAAAATAATGCTAGATTCTTAGAGACAGATGTAACAAATTGGATGAAGATTTAGATTCTATAACAATCCTTTTAACTTTAAATTACCTTGGTGGTGGTGATGGTGGTATGCCATAGATTTGGTTCTGACTCATAGCAACCTTGCATAGGGTTTCTGAGGCTCTAAATCTTCATGGGAGCAGAAAGCCTCATCTTTCTCTAGAGGAACTGCTGGTACTTTCAAACTGCTAACCTTGAGGTTAGAAGCCCAACTACGGAAATGAACATTGAAAAATTAGCTGAAACTTGACTAGATTCAATATTGAGACTATATAAATTTTATATGATAGTCCAAAAGTGTTTTATTTTTCCATTAAAAAATTAAGTAATAAAAACATTGTTAATTGTTAAACACCTATTATATAAAATACAGAGTCCCTATATGGAGCAAATGTATAAGCACTGGGGTACTAAGCAGGAGTGGCACTTTGAACTCATCTTAGGCTGCCTAATGAGAAAGATCTGCAGATCTTCTTTTGAAAGTTCACTGTCTTGAAAACTCTACGGAACATGGCTATACTCTGAAAAACCCTGGGTTACTATGAGTCAAAATCATTTTGACAGCAAATGGTATGTGACACATGGAGGTCCTGAATGGAAACATTTAATGAAACTGGCTACTAGCCAAAAAACTAAAGGCTCATGCCCACCTTGAAATAAAGGAATGATATACTTTCTCCAAAATCAGCCATGAAAATCCTAGAGAGCATATGCTGAGTATTTACTGATGAAGATCAAAGAGCACAGCCTTTGGTATGGATTACATCTCAATGTAAAGAAAACAAAAATTCCTTACACTGGACCAATAAACAACATCCTTAGCAACGGAGAAAAGATTGAAGTTATCAAGGACTTCATTCTTCTTGGATCAACTATCAACACTCACGGAAGCAGCAGTCAAGAAGTTAAATGATGTATTGCATTAGAAAAATCTGCTACACAAGATCATTTTAAAGTGTTGAAGAGCAAAGATGTCAGCTTGAGAACTAAGATGCACCTGACCCAAGCCATGGTATTTTTAATAACCTCATATGCATGCAAAAGCTAGACAGTGAATAAGGATTTGAGCTATGGTGTTGGAAGAGAATATTGAAAGTTCAATGGGTTGCCAAAAGAACCAATAGATCCGTTTTGAAAGAAGTGCAGCCAGAATGCTCCTTGGAGGCCAAGATGGCCAAGCTTTGTTTCTTATACTTCAGACATATTGTAAAGAAGGACCAGTTGCTGGAGAAGGCTATCAAGTTTGGTGTGGTGGAGGGTCAAAGAAAAAGATGAAGACCCTCAACTAGATGGGTTGGCCAAGTGGCAGCATCAATGGACTCAAGCGTGGCAACAGTAGTGAGGTTGGCCCAGGATCGGGCAGTGTTTCATTCTGCTGTGCATAAGGTCGTTATGGGTGGGTACAAATTCAATGGCACCTAACAACAACAGCAAAGCATATGAAATTACCATGAATCAGCAGTAGCTCAATAGCAACTAATTATATCACTAATGATAGTGTGTGATATGTGATAGTTATTTTTATTTGTAAATTTGCATCTACTATTATTGAAACGGAGTCCTGATGTGGTGCTATGGGTCAATGCACCAGATTGCAAAGCCATTTGAGCTGCAAGGTTGGTGGTTCAAGCTCACCAGCTGCTCCTCAGAAACCCTATATAGGGTCACTGTGGGTCAGAACAGACTCGAAAGCACATAACAACAATAACAACAACAACATTATTGAAATCTGACAACAACCATATTGGGCAATTATTGTTGTTAAGTCCTGTCTAGTCTGACTCATAGCGACTATATATAGGGTTTCTCAGAAGCAGCGAGTAGATTTTAACCACAGACTTTGCAGTTAGCAATCCAATGCTCATCCTATCATCACACCATTAGGTGTCATTATTCACACTTTGAGAGAAAAAAACAGATATACAAATGATATACTATATTTTGCAAATTAATGCTCAATATGCTAGATCCCGGATTCTAACATGGCGGCTTGGTATCATTTGACTACAAAACTTGATTAATGTAAGTGAGAAAAGAAACAGAGAGAGGTCATAGAATATTTGGGTTCGGGAAGAATGAGTAGTCCTCACTTTGTAAAACACAGCTAAGAAGCATATCTAACTTTTTCTGTGCCATCTGACCCCCAAATCAAAATGCTTCTTCTGACATCAACTTGAAAAGCAGTTCTTCCAATCTTAACCACCCAAATTTGGGTATGATCACAGGTGAAGAGGCACTGTTTTCCAGATTTCCAACTTTGCTTAAGAATTCAAACATTAGCCACAAATGTCCCCCATGGCATCCTCACTTTTAACCTTCTAACTAAAATTCTCACTGCCCTCTTAAGCTCCAAGTTTTGGGGTTCCTAGGAACCCTTACTTGAGATCTGCAAGCTACAAATTCAGCTAGATCCCTTACTGGCTTACATTCATGAATTCACTAGAATGACTCCCAGTACTCAGAAAAAATTTATAATGTCAGTTTATAACAAAGGATACAAGTCAAGAGGAACATAAAGAAAAGATACATCAATTGAGGTTCCAAAAGTGAAACTTCTCATTCTTACTCAATATTGTTTTAAGTCTTAGCCAGAGCTATAAGGGAAGATAGTAAAATTAAAGACATCCAAATTTTCAGAGGAAGTAAAACTCTTTCTATTTGCTAATGATATGATCCTATACATAGAAAATCCCAAAGACTCAGAAAAAAACAAACAAACAAAAAAACTACTGGAACTCATTAGAAGAGTCAACAAAGTGTCAGGATACAAGATCAACATACAAAAATCAGTTGGATTCCTCTATACTAATAATGACAGTTTGAAAAGGAAATTAGGAAAGCAATAGCCACCCAAAGAATGAAATACTTAGGAATAAATATAACCAAAACTGAAACTTGTATGTACCAATGGAAGCAGTACCCTCTGCATTGTCTGTCACAAACAGAATCTCAGTAAATCTTCAGTGTTCAGCATTTTTGTGAGGCTTCCTTAAATAGGCTTGGTTAATTTCCTCAGTGCTCACTTGGTTTAAATCAATCTACAACTGCATTCCTCTCCCTGGATGCCAGACTAACAACCCATGGTAGATTTTATGAGTCACACATCCTGAGTCATCTCCTTAGATTTAAAAAAAGACATGTTCACTTAGGAAAGTCCAACAGTTTAAAGGATACTTTCCTGGAAATAAGAGCAGAAAGTAAGTTTGTTGGGTAAAGGTAGTTGTGTATCTTTTAATATCCCTACCTAAATTCTACAACTGTTGCTATTAAGTGCCTTAGAGACTGTACTGACTCATAGTGACCCTGTATAGATTTTTTTTGGAGTAGCTGGTGGTTTTGAACTGCTGGCCTTGTGGTTCAAAGTCCAGCATAGATCCTACAGTGCCACAGTTACAAATGTTGCTATTGTTGTTAAGTGCTGTGGACTCTGTTTCGAATCATGGTGACCCTGTTTCTGAGGAGTGGCTGGTGAGTTTGAACTGCCAATCTTTCAGTTAATATGGATCTGATGGTCCAGTGCTCATACTACAGTGCCACACCAGGACTCCATACCTATAATATGATACTACAAATTCACTGTCATTTGGCAATTCAAACTCACAGGAATCCTCTATAGTACAGGAGAGCTGAACTATATAGTTTTCAAGAAATCCTAAAGATTTCTTTATGGAAGGAGACTGTCACCCAGTATCTGGTGGTTTCAAACTGCCAAATTTTTAGTGAGCAGCCAAGAACTCCAACAACTGCAATATTATGGTTAGAGGCAGATGATGGTTCACCAGGTAATAATAATAATAATAATTATTATTAACAATAACAAATCAAAATCTGATAATCCAAACATATTTAGAAATCTTTCACAGTGTAAAAAGGAATATCCAAATTGTTATCAAATTAATACCACTCTAGGGGAGCTCTGGTAGCGTAGTGGTTACGAATCGGGCTGTGAACCTTAAGGTCAGCGGTTCGAAACTACCAGCCGCTCCGCGGGAGAAAGATGAGGCTTTCTACTCCCGTAAGGATTTACACCCTCGGAAACCCTGTACAGGGTCGCTATGGGTCGGAACTGACTCGACGGCACTTAACAACAACAACAACAAACCAAGTGAAAAATTTCTACAAATAAAAAAAAAATGATTTGAAAAAAATAACATTAAAGCATAGGTGATTTTCATAGTCAAATATTATAAGATTTGTCATCTTTTTAATTATTCTATTCAAGAATTTAGTTAGCCCCTCAAGTATCTCTGATGTGTGGAGTACAATTTTAATTTGCTTTAAGAGATAAGTTGTTTTTTTTTTTTAGTAATGTTATTTCCTAATTTATATTCCTTCCTCTAATTTTTCCTCTTAAATTAAATAAAATGATGTGCTCATAATAGTTTCATTTTCCCCCTAATACTTATTTTGTCTCAGTAACTATGGTAAGTGCTATACATTGTTGTTGTTGCAGCTGTCATGTCAGTGTCCAAACATAGTGACTCAGTATTGGGTATCTAAGGCTGGTGAGTTTGAACTACCTACCTAGTGGTTTAAACCTACCTTGTGGTACAGGGCTTATGCTACAGCACCACAACTTGATATAGCTTATCTTTTTTATAAGTAGGCAAAAATTTAAAAGAGAGAATCTCTTTTTAACCTACTTATTTCCTTTTATCTTATACATGAGGATGATTTTTATTTAATATACTCACATAATTAACTTTTTCTTCAAAATGTATAGTGTTGATTTTAACTTGATGAATCAATTACAGCAAAAAGTGTATAGCCAATTAAAGAGTATTCTTAAGTGCTTTTGTGAAATGTAATGTAAATTAATGTTTGTTACCTGTTGATGACTGCAAATATGTACCTTTATAATCATTTAATTAGGAGGTAAAAAATAGATTATTAAATGGGAAATAATCTATTTTAACAACAGATATTGAACCCTCCTATTAGATTAGACCTGTATCAGGGCTAAGTTACTTAGGCATTCAAACTGCATTCAACAGAGAGTCTTTCTAAAAAAGCCAGTGCTACCAATTTCAGGTTTGCTGTTTGTTGTTAATTGCCATCAAGTCAATTCCAACTCATAGTGATTTTGTATAGTGTTTCTGAGGATAAACTGGTAGGTTTGAACGATCAACATTGAGGTTAGCAATGCAGTTCTTGTCCTACAGCACCACACCAACTTTTGATTGGTGTTAAGTGCCATTGAGTCGATTACGACCATTGTTGTTGTCAGGTGCCATCGAGTCAGAACCGACTCATAGCGACCCCATGCACAGCAGGACGAAACAATGTCCAATCCTGGGCCAACCTCACTACCACTGCCACACTTGACGCCATCAATGATGCCACCTGGCCTATCCATCTTACTAGGTGGTCTTCCTCTTTTTCTCTGACCCTCCATCTTACCTAGCATGGCATCTTTCTCCAGCAACTGTTCCTTCCCGACAACACGTCTAAAGTGTGAGAGGCGAAGTTTAGCCATTTTGGCCTCCAAGGAGCACTCTGGCTGCACTTCTTCCAAAACAGGTCTATTAAGACCATAGCGACCCTGTATAAGGTTTCCAAGGACCCGCTGGTAAGCTTGAACTGCCGACCTTGCAATTCAAACGGTTCTGAATGTTGTCTTCTAGAATTTAACACCAAAGAAAATGAAAATGGTTTGCGGGCTGTCAAACGTCACAGTGAGCTTCTTAGAAACTTTGGCAAATGTGTATGAAAAAATGGATCTATTTTAGCTACTCATTGCTGTAGGTGACATTCATTATAATACAGCTCTGTCAATAACAAAGGTTAAGATTCAGTTATCCAATAAACTTACTGGAATATGTGTTTTATTGAGCACCTGTTATGTTCTTGATTACAAATCAGTCAAACTGATAGATAAGGTCTTCGTCATCATAGAGTTTATCTTCGGAAACACATAAATCACTTACACACATGCACAAACACACCTTGACACATATATACAATTGAACATTCTAATAAGGAAGTACAAGAAATATCTGAAGAAAAAAGGTGAAAATCTATGACAAAGACTATAGAAGCTATTTTGAAACAAGTATAAAATAAGATCAGTTTTGCATTTCTATAAACTGCATAATTGCTGAATTATGAAGATTGCAGAGATATAAGACTGACAGTTTTCAACCAATCATGATGTTAATGTAGAAATCTAGGGAAGATATGCTTATTGTTTGGTTTATTGTGATGTCAGGAAATGAAAACATCTAGACATCGATATGATGTCCACTAAAGTTAAAAATTAAGTTAAAAATTCAGCCTATGAATTTAGCCACAAGGACTGACTTTCAACCTGTAGTTAGACGTAAAATAAAATACTCAGGTTAGACAATAAAAAAGAACCATCAGAAAGCCTTGTATACACAAAATAAATTATAGCATGTCTTGACTATACTATTACTTACAATCACTTTTTTGTAAATTCTTTTTATTTTCTTAAAGTTTTTATTGTGAATTGAGTTATAGTTTACATGGAGAATATTAGCTTTGCACTCATCTGATTATATTTTGTTTCATTGAATGATTATAATCTTCTCCATGCATTACAATTTAACAGTATTTGCTTCTATTCCTTCTGTGTGTTTTTTGTTGTTGTGATTGTTGCTGTTGTTTATTTTTTTAATTTGGTTTATGCTTTAATATACACAAAAACACTCAAGAATATTTAATCATTTAAACAACCAAAGGACACACTCTGCCAGCTTACCTCCTGGCCATTAGAACACAACCTTTCTCTTTCCATGTGTCTAGAGTCCTCAGCTGCTCTATCTATCCATGCCATCATCTCTACCTCTATCTCTGGTGTTGTTGCATCTATGGTTATTATTTCACATTACACTTATATTCTTCTCCCTCGATGGTTTTAGTGTCCTCTGTTCATGGATAATAAGATTAATTACTCCCCACTTTATGTTATAAAACTTCTACCTTTACAGTTGTGACATTCACAATTAGCCATGATAACAATTACTCATTATTGAGTCATTAGAATCTTGTCCCCATCTTCTTTCACCAGACCCATCTGATGGTGGTGGTATGTGTCATGGAGGTGGTTCCAACTCATAGAGACCTTGCATAGGGTTTCTGAGGCTATAAATCTTTACAGGAGCATAAAGCGTCATCTTTCTCTGACAGATTAGCTGGTAGTTTTGAACTCCTGACCTTAAGGTAAACAGCCTGAATCATAACCACTGTGCAACCAGAGCTCCTTCTAGACAAGATGAAAACTATTAAGTGCATATTCTACCTCTATGCGCACGTTATGAAACTACACTGTCTCTTGAAAACTTGTAAGCAGGCCACTTTGTGCCTTTACAGCCCCCAATTTAGGTAGCCAATGTCTAAGTTTCCAGTCCCTATCAACCCTGTGTACAGAGGGGATAGGTTTGATCCTTGATGTGAGGACTCCTTCCCTCTGGTTGGTATTTTGAGCTACTACATCCATAAGTATAGGTTAAGTTAATCAGATTGTAACAATTATACTTGCATTCTTTATCAAATTTCTTTATCTTCCTCTAGTCCAACTCTGGTCATCAAGATCAGATGGGTACTATCGGCAAGGTAGATCACATGGGTACTATCTGCAAGTTTGAGTGTTTTTGTGCATATCTACCCACTATATATCAGCTGTACACTTCATTTTCAGCTCTAGCTCTCTATGACTAAGTCAAATCCATGGGTTTAAGAGTTCCCAAGTGTCTCCAATGTTCAGGCCAACAGGTCCTTCCTCTTCTATCTAGCATCTGAAGGCTGACAGGAGTCTATAGATCATGGTTTGATTCAGCCCATATCTTCATTACTGACTTTCCCTGACTTCCACTTAAATGCAGACCAATGCAGTCACCAGCAAACAACATGGCTTCTCATATGTTCCCTTTGGGTTTCGGCCTCAGAGGGGGGTTTGGTCCTGAAAAGACATGATTGTTTGCCTTGATGGTTCCCAGGTGAGCAGCTTACTTGTTCTTATAATAGCCAAACAGACTGCTATTTTTGTTTTTTCCTGCTTTCTTTTAGGAAGTGTCTTCTGTTTTCTAGCTGCTCCGGGATGGTCTGCATGTCCTTTCAAGTGGGACAGTTCCATCTCAGAAGGTTTTGATGGAGCTCAGGATTCCTAAGGTTCTATATATACACTACAAGAACTCCACAAGAATCCTATTTCACTGGGCAAGTTCTATAACCCATTTTAGGTATTCCAATAAGTTATAGACTGAAGACAGGCTTACAAACTTTCTGTAATCATGTTTCCTGATACTCGTTTCTACACCACGAAAGTGTTTATTTTACAATAGTAGGCAAGGGAAACCGATATTCATAAGACAGTCAAACATTTTAACATTATTTCCCCTTTTTTATCCATTCAGGCTATGCGTCGATCACTGTATCGTAGAACCCTGCTGTTCCATCCGTGGTTGAGCATATATCACTATTTACCTCTGTCTCATTTACCCCATGGAAACATACTTAAGTGTGCCCCTGTTACTTTGCTATTCCATCTCCTTCCCCCTTCTTGTTATTGCCCTCCCAAACAACTGAACTATAATATGTCTATTCCTTAACCTGTGCTCTACAATCCCTTCCTTCCTACCCCTAGTAACCAATAAAGATTTTCTTTTTATTTTAGTATGAATATCTTTCTTTAAGTTTTTACAATAATGATATTATGCAATATTTGTCCTTATGTGACTTACTAATTTCACTCAGTATCATGTCTTCAAGGTTCATCCATGTTATGTAGTAGTTTGCAGCTTCTTTGTTATTCTTCAAAGTAGCATGATAGTCCAGTGGTTATATCTACTAACGTTTGTTTATCCATTCAATGTTAAATACATATTTAAAAATTAAAGTTCCTCCTAAATTTGATATTGTTGTTGTTAGGTGTCATCGAGTCGGTACCAACCCATAGCAACCTTATGCACAACAGAATGAAACACTGCCCAATCCTGAGCCAACCTCACTACTGTTGTCACGCTTGAGTCCAGCGATGCTGCCACTTGACCAATCCATCTCGTTGGGGGTCTTCCTATTTTTCTCTGACCCTCCACCTTACCAAAAATGAAATCCTTCTCCAGCGACTGGTCCCTCCTGACAAAATGTCCAAAATATGAGAGACCACGTTTTCCCATCTTGGACTCCAAGGAGCACTCTGGCTGCACTTCTTTCTAAATAAGTGGTTCTTTGGGCAGCCCATGGCATTTGCAATATTCTCCTCCAACACCATAACTCAAAAGCATCAATTCTTCTAGGGTTTTCCTTATTCACTGTCTAGCTTTCGCATGCATATGAGGATGAGGTTATTGAAAACACCATGGCTTGGAGTAGGTAAACCTTAGTCCTAAAGCTGACATCTTTGCTCTTCAACACTTTTAAAAAGGTCTTATGCAGCAGATTTGCTTAATGCAATACATGGTTTAATCTCTGGACTGCTGCTTCCATGATTGTTGATAGTTGATACAAGAAGAAGGAAGTCCTTTACAACTTTGATCTTTTCTCTGTTGATAAGAATGTTATTTATTGGTCCAGTGGTGAGGATTTTTTGTTTTCTTTACATTGAGATGTAATCCATAAAGAAGGCTGTGCTCTTTGATCTTCATCACTAAATGTTTTTAGTCTTCTTCACTTTCAGCAAGCAAGTTTGTTTCATCGGCATATTGCAAGTTGTTAGTGAGTCTTCCTCCAATCCTGATGCCACAGTTTTCTTCATATAGCCCAGTTTCTCAGATTATTTGCTCAGCATACAGGTTGAATAAGTATGATGAAAGAATACCACGTTGTTGTACACCATTCTTAATTTTAAAACATTCAGTGTTTCCATGTTCTGTTGGATCAGCTGCCTCTTGGTCCATGTACAGATCCTTCATGAGCACAATTAAATGTTCTGGAATACTCATACTTCACAAGTTTGTCCATACCTTGTTATGATCCACACAATAGAAAGCCTTTGCTTAGTCAATAAAGCACAGGTAAACATCTTTCTGATATTCTCTGCTTTCAGCTAAGATCCATCGGACATCAGCAATGATATCCCTCATTCCAAGGCTTCTTCTGAATCCAGCTTGAACCTCTGGAAGTTTTCTGTCAATGTATGATTGTAGCCATTTCTATATTACCTTTAGCAAAACTTTACTCTCATGGAATATCAGAGATTGTCTGATGATTTCTGCATTCTGTTGGATCCCCTCTCTTTGGAATTGGCAGAAATATGAATCTCTTCCAATCAGTCGGTCAGATAGTAGTCTTCCAAGTTTCTTGGCAGAGATGAATGAGTGCCTCCTGTGCTGCCTCACTTTCTTGAAAGATTTCGATTTTTTAATCCATCAATTCCTGGTGCCTTGTTCTTTGCAGATTCCTTCAATGCATCTTGGACTTCCTCCTTCATTGGCTCTTGATCATATGCTACCTCTTGAAACGGTTGTACATGAACCATTTCCTTTTGGTACAATGAGTCTGTGTATTCCTTCCATCTTCTCTTGATGCTTTCTGCATCATTCAATAATTTGCCCAGAGAATCTTTCAATAACGAAAGTGGAGGCTTGAATTTTTTCTTGTTCCCCCAACTTGAGAAATGCTTAGCATGTTCTTTCTTTTTGGTTTTCTTATTCCAAATCTTTGCACATTTTGTTGTAATATTTGGTTTTGTCTTCTTAAGCTGATCTTTAAAATTTTCTGTTTAGCTCTTGGACCTCCTCATTTCTTCCATTTGCCTTAGTATCTCTACGCTGAAGAACAAGTTTCAGAATCTCTTCCGGCATCCATTTTAACCTTTTATTTCTTTCTTGCTTTCTCAATGACTTTTTGGTTCTTCATGTATGAATTTCTTGATGTCATCCCACAACTCTTCTTGTCTTCAGTCTTTAGTGTTTAATATATCAAATCTGTTCTTCAGATGGTCTCTAAATTCAGGTGGACTATATTCAAGGTCATATTTTGGCTCTTGTTGACTGGTTTTTATTTTCTTCAACTTCAGTTTGAATTTGCATATGAGTAATTGATGGTCTGTTCCACAGTTTGCCTCTGGCCTTGTTTTCACAGATGATATGGAGTTTTTCCATCTTCTCTTTCTATAGATGTAGTCAATTTGATTTCTATGTATTCCATCTGGTGACTTCCACGTTTATAGTCATCTGTTATGCTGTCTAAAGAAGGTATTTGAAATAAACAAATTGGTTTTGTAGAATTCTATCATGCATTCTCCAGCATCATTTCTATAACCAAGGCCATAATTTCCAACCACTGATCCTTCCTCTTTACTCCCAACTTTTGCATTCTTCTCATCACTAATGATGAATACATCTTGATTTCATGTTTGATCAATTTCAGATTGAAGAAGTTGGTAGAATTCTTCTATTTCATCCTCACTGGCTTTAGTGGTTGGTGCATAAATTTGAATAATAATAGTATTAACTGGGCTTACTTGTTGACGCATGGATATTATCCTATCACAGACAGCATTGTACCTCATGACTGATCTGGATATTGATGATGAATACAACACCATTCCTCGTCATTTTTTCCTTCCTGACATTGTATACCATGTGGTTGCCAGATTCAAAATTGCCAATACCAGTCCATTTCAGCTCACTAATGCCTAAGATATGGAGCTTTATGTGTTCCATTTCCTTTTTGACAACTTTTATTTTTCCCAGATTCATACTTTGTACATTCCATGTTCCTATTTTCAAGCTGTTTCTCTTCATTTTGAGTTGTGCCCCATCAGCAAATGAAGGTCCTGCAGACTTTTCTCCCATGAGCTTTCCTCCATTCCCGTTATCATAGTCACTTCTACGTTGAGGAGGCAGCTCTTCCCCAGTCACATTTCGAGTGTCTTCCAATCTGAGAGGCTCATTTTTCAGCACTATACAGTGTTTCTCTGCTGTTCATAAGGTTTTCAGTGACTAAATATTCAGAAGTAGTTTGTCCCTCTTTCTTCTTAGTCTGTCTTTGTCTGAAAGCTCATCTGAAACTTGTCCACCATGGATGACCCTGCTGGTTATTTAAAATACTGGTGGCATAGCTTTCAGAATCATAGTAACTCACAAGCCAACACAGTAGGACAAAGTGACAGATGAGTTCTTAAAATTAGATGTAACTTTTAATTTATTGCATGTATGTAGCTTAGAACTCTCAGAAACAATTAACTTTATAATATAACCTTTCCACTGAACCACCTTCATAAGATATTTGTTATTTGTTGTTTCTGAGGGACATTAGGTCATATGCTTGATGTTACACAGTTACTCCATGTAGGGGGAAAAAAGATATTCCTTGGTCCTGTGCCACCTTCAAGATTGTTTCTATGGTAGGACCCCTTATTGCTGCTAGTATTGTGCCTTTCAACATAGGAAGTTCAACTTTCAGCAGTACTTTGAACAATGACCTTTTGTGATCCACAGAGTTTTCATTGCTTAGTTTTTGAGAACTATATCATTAGTCTTTCTTTCCTATTCTTAATCTGAAAACTGGTAAAAAAAAAAAAAAAAAAAAAAAACTAACCACAATAGGTGACCTCATTTGTATTGGAAATACCTGTGGCATACTTTCCATCATCATAGCAACACAAAACCATTAAAGTATGATAAGCTAATAGACAGGTGGTAGGAATATATATTAATCACACACAAGTTTCGATACGTTTATACTAAATGCTAAAGATCAACGAAGATGATGTGAAAGTACATCTTGTTAGTTGCTATTGAGTCATTTCTGAATGAACAAAAAAGGAGCATTGCCCATTCCTGTACCATCATCACAACTATTTTTCGATAACACTCCACTTTTCCAAGCTAGATGTTCTTCTCCTGGGACTGGTCCAAATATGTCCAAAATACAGAAGAAATTTTGTCATTCCAGTTTCTAAGGAGCATTCTGACTGTACTTATTCCAAGACACATTTGTTTATTCTTCTGGTAGTCCATGGTACTTTCAATATTCTTTGGCAACACCATAATTCAAATACACTTATTCTTCTATGGACTTCCTTATTCATTGTCCAACTTTCACATATATACGAGGTGATTTGAAAATGCTATGTCTTAAGGAAAGCATATCTTAGTCCTCAAAGTATTCTCTTTGCAATCTGAAATTTTAACATTGTCTTTTACAGCTGATTTGCCTAGTGCAATTTGTCTTTTGTTTTCTTGATTGCTGCTTCCATGAACACTGATTGTGAATCCAAGCACAACAAATTATTTGACAACTTCAAATGTTTCTCTATTTATTATGATGATATCTATTGGTTCAGTGGTGAATATATTTGTTTTCAGTATATTGAGGTGCAATCCATGCTGAAGACAGTTATTGCTATTCATTACTAAGTATTTTAAGTACTCTTCCCTCTCTACAAGTTTTTATCATTTGCATGTTGCAGGTTGCTTTCTGCAAAGTTGTGTGATCTATATAGGTTGCTCTTGTTGATAAGTGCTTTCAAGTTGGGTACACCTCATAGCAACAAGGAGCAGCTGGTGAGTTTGAACAGCTGATCTTTTGGTTCAAACTGACATTGTGGTTCAGTGCTTATCCTATAGTGTCACACCAGAACTCTAGTACTCTACATTGTTGCTGTTAAGTGCCATCGAGTCAGTTTTGACCCATAGCCACCCTGTATAAGGTTTCTGAGGATCAGATGGTAAGCTTGAACCTCAGACCTTGCATTTCATACTGACATTGCAGTCTCTATCTATCTATCTATCTATCTATCTATCTATCTATCTATCTATCTATTAGATTATTAATACGTCTTCTTCCAATCCTGAGGTCATGTCTTTCTTCATATAATCCAGATTCTCAGATCATTTGTTCATTATACAGAATGAATAAGTGTGATGAAAGGAAACAACACTGGTACAGACTTTCTTGATTTAAATTAGTATCATTTTGTTCTGTTCTATCAATTGCCTCTTGGTGTAAGTATAAGTTTATCCTGAGCACAATTGAATGTTTTACAATACCCATTCTTCTCAATGTATTTAAGAGTTTATTATGATTTACACAGTCAACTGTTTCAACAGAATGAAACAGTTCTCCGTCCTGGGCTAACCTCACAATTGTTGCCAATTGTTCCAGACCAATAAACACAAGTACACGTTTTTCCTGGGGTTCCAGTATGTCACTGTAGCATAAGCAAGGTCAGTTTTCTAACTCAGACATTTCATTATAATACTTCACTTTCACCCCTCGAACTGCCTTTTGATTTTTCTGCTCATAATTTTTACTTCATTTCTTCCATTTACTATAGTTTCTCTATACTCAAGAGCAAGTTTCAGAGTCTCTTCTGAAATCCATTTTTTTTTTCTTTCTTTTCTATCTTTTTAGTGGACTTTTGCTTTCTTCAAATACGATGCTCTTGATGTCAACCCACAGTTCTTCTAGTCTTCTATCATTAGTGTTTAATGCATCAAATCTATTCTTGAAATGGTATCAAAATTCTGGTGGTTTATAATCAAAGTCATATTTTAGCTCTCGTGGACTTGTTTTAATTTTCTGAAGCTTCACCCTCAAGTTGTATATGATGTGCTGTTCCAGAGTCAGCTTTGGCCTTGTTTTGGGCAAAGATATTGAGCTTAACATCTCCACTCACATGTACAATCAGTCTGTTTCTGTGTATTCTATCTAGTGAGAGCCACATGTACAGTCGCCTTTTTATGTTGTTGAAAAAAAATATTTGCAATGAATAAGCCATAAAACTTGCAAAATTCTATCATGGGATATCCTTCATCATTTCTGTTAGCTCGGCCATATATTCTAAATACTTTATCATTCTTCTTTGTTCCAAGTTTCCTATCATAAATTACAGTAATTAAGGCATCTTAATTGTATATTTGATCAATATCAGCCTGAAAGTTGTAGAATTCTTGAATTTCACCATCTTTGTGTTAGAACAGAATAAGAGAGTACATGCATATTGTTGTTGTTATTAGGGGCCATCAAGTCGGTACTGACTCATAACTATGCTATACACAACAGAATGAAACAGTTCCCCGTCCTGGGCTAACCTCACAATTGTTGTCAAGCTTGAGCCCATTGATGCTGCTACTTTGCCAATCAATCCCACTGAGGGTTTCTGCTTTTTCTCTGACTCTTCACCTTACCAAACATGATATCCCTCTCCAGTGATTGGTCCCTCCTGACAGCATTTCCAAAGTATGAGAGACAAAGTTTGGCCATCTTGGCCTCCAAGGAGCATTCTGGCTGCACTTCTTTGAACACTGATCTGTTTGTTATTTTGCCAGCCCATGGCACTTTCAATATTCTCCTCTTACACCATAACTCAAAAACATCTGTTCTTCTATGGTCTTCCTTATTCACTGTCCAGCTTTAACATGCATATGAGGTTATTGAAAATACCATGGCTTGGGTCAGGTACAACTTAGTCCTCAAGCAGACATCTTTGCTCTTCAACACTTGAAAAAGTTCTTGTGCAGCTGTTTTTATGAATGCAATACATCATTTGATTTCTTGACTGCTGCTTCCATGAGTGTTGATGGTTGATCCAAGAAGGAGGAAGTCCTTGACAACTTCAATCTTTTCTTCATTGATAAGAATGTTGTTTACTGGTCCAGTGGTGAGGATTTTTGTTTCCTTTACATTGAGATGCAATCCATATTGAAGGCAATGCCCTTTGATTTTCATCAACAAATAATTTAAGTCCTCTTCACTTTCAGCATGCAAGATTGTATTTGACTTCCGGCGCTTCCCTGACCAGGCAGCTCAGGTAGGGCAGTCTCAGGGAAAAGGGGCAGAATCACACATAAGAAACCTCTGTCTAGCAGACAGACAGCCTTTGAACAAACATGTTGTTGTTGTTGTGTGCCGTGGAGTCGGTTCCAACTCATAGCGACCCTGCACAGGGTTTCCGAGTCTGTTAATCTTTACGGGAGCAGAATGCCTCATCTTTCTCCCACGGAACAGCTGGTAGTTTTGAACTGCTGAC
>NW_006408671.1:4883080-4891841 GCF_000296735.1 Chrysochloris asiatica
CATGGAAATGAGATGATATACAATGGAATGAATGTAAAACTAAAGTTCTCCCATGTAAACTATCATATAATTCACAATAAAACATTAAAAAAAAAAAAAAGATTGTATCATGTGCATATTGCAGGTTATTAATGAGTCTTCCTCCAATCCTGATGCCACACTTTTCTTCATAGAACCCAGCTTCTTGGATTATTTGCTCAGCATACAGGTTGAATATTATGGTGAAAGAATACAACCCTGTCGCCCACCTTTCCTGATTTTAAACCATTCAGTGTTCCCATGTTCTGTTCAAACAACTGCCTCCTTGTCTATGTATAGGTTCCTCATTAGCGTAATTAAGTGTTCCAGAATACTCATACTTTCCAATGTTGTCCATAGCTTGTCATGATCCATACAATCGAAGTTCTTTGCATAATCAATAAAGCACAAATAAATGTTTTTCTGGTATTCTCTGCTTTTAGTCACTATCCACCTTATGTCAGAAATGATATCCCTCATCCCACATCCTCTTCTGAATCCAGCTTGAACTTCTGGAAGTTCTTTGTCCATAAACATGCATATTATGTGACTGAAAATGCCATGATTTGAGTTTGATGTACCTTAGTCCTCAAATTGACATATTTGCTCTTAAACACTTTAAAGATGTCTTTTGCAGATGGTTTGCCCAATGCAATTCTTCATTTGAGTTCTTGACTGCTGCTTCTATTAGCACTGATTGTGGGTCCAAGGAAAATGAAATCCTTGACAATTTTAGTCTCTGCTCTGTACATAGTGATGTTGTTCATTGGTTCAGGGTTTTTTTACTTTTTGTTTTTTTCTTTTGAGTTGTGCTCCATTTTGAAAGCTGCATTCTTTTGGCTTCACCAAGTTTTTCGAGTCCTTTCCATTTTCAGCCAGCAAGGTTGTGTTATCTGAATGTTGCAGATTGCTAATGATCCTTCCTCCAATACTGATGCTGAGTTTTTCTTCTAGCTTCTCAGAATACAGATTGAATTTGCATAGTGAAACTATGCAACACCAATACACACCTTTTCTGATTTTAAATCACACATTATTTCTTTGCTTTATTCAAATGACTGAGTGTTTTATTAATAATATTGTTCAATATTTTCTGCTTTCTCTAAGGTCACCTTTCTTTTGAATGTGCATAAATTTGGAATTTTTTCAGTGTATGACTACTAGTCTATGACAAAAACTTAGAAGACAATTTCCTGGCCAACTGACTGAAAATTTTCCAAATGTATGCCCATTCTTAAGAAAGGTGACCCTATAGAACCCTGGTGTGGGGCTGTGGGTTAATGCACTAGACTGCTAGGTCAATTTGAACAGCAAGGTCGGTGGTTCAAGCTCACCAGCCGTTCCTTGGAAACCCTGTACAGGGCCACTATGAGTCAGAGTCAACTTGATGGCACTTAACAACAACAACTGAGAGACCTTGTATGGTGCTGCAGCATAAACACTGGTTAGTTTGAACTACAGACTTGCAATCAAGTCAGACTTGGAAGTCTGCAGTTCAAACTCACCAGCCGCTTCTTGGAAACCTTGTACAGGGTCACTATGAGTCAGAACCAACTTGAGGGCATTTAACAACACCTGGATGCTTCCAGTGCTGCATTAGTTTGTTAGAACATATCAATAAATATGTTGTCAGTTCTGGCAGTCTAATTTTTCACTAATGACTACAGTACAGCTATGACCTTTTCATTCAATACCATAACTTCTTGACCATATAAACCTTCCCAAATAGTTGCATGTCAACCAGTTATTTTGGTACTGTGAATGTATATTCCTTATAATTTCTTCTTCTTTTACAAACAACAACAACAACAACAACAAAAACAATTTTATTTAAATTACTACAATAGCTTTTAAAAGTAGTTTACAAAGATCATGGCTAAATTTATTTTTCTTGAAAGATATAATTAATATGGTACTTTAAAATTATTTTGGTCAGTGAAACATTTAGTAAAAACTTTTGTTTCTCCATATGTTTGTATAAAATAAGCTTTTTAAAAACTGTTTCAGAATCCTCTTTAAAATAAATCAGACAACTTGACTTTTGATAAGAACAAATTATAAGAAGGGATTAAAAATTGATTAATACTGATAGTTCTAGTGTAAAACAATGGGGGCACTATTTATTTACAGGTGGTGGGACCCTTAAGAGATAAATAATGAAGGCAATGACTGGCTCTATACTCTCAAAACAATATTTTCATTTAAAGATTTATGAGGAAAAAGAGAGAAAGAAAGAGATGTATCTAGAATAAGATTCTAAGAAAGTAAAAGATTTGACAGATAAAGTTATTATAGATGCAAAGTTACAACTGAAGTATTATAATACTACAGAAATCATTTTAACATTCTTCATACATTATAAAATTCACTTTCTTTTTGGCTTGGGGCACTGTTAATGAAAATTATCACATGCATAGTAAATCTTTATATTTGCTACAGAGCTTTGTTACAGAATTACACTCCAACAAGTAAACATGTAGAAAATTAAATCCTTCAACCACCCAGGAATATTGGTTAACAAATGGTTACCAATTCCTGAAATCATCTTTCCTTATTCAAAAGCTTCAAGATATGTCCAAATAAACTGCATTTGTTCACTTTTATGAGTCAAATGAGTAAATATACTAAACCTCCTGATATACATGCTTCAAAAATCCTTGAGAAGACTGAGAATCTCTTAAAGGAAAAACAACAACAAACAAGACATGTTCAAAAACACGTCCAGACATAATTTATCTGACTAATCAAAGTCCCAGTGACTTACTGTATCGTCATATAGACACTTTTCTCCCCCTTCCCACAATTTTCTCTTTTTCTTCATGTCCTTCTCCCACATCATCCAAAAACAAAGAAAAATTGCAAGCACCTAGATGCCTTTTCATTACTTTTGTTCCTATAAGCATGGCTTACTAAGGAACTAATACCTCAATGCTATAAAAAGGAATATGAAAGGAAAACCCACAGTTGTATTTAGGAAACTGCCTTACTAATAACTCAGTAGACTTTATAAAAAAATCTAGTTAAAGAATTTGGAGGATTCATAGGAAAGTTTAATCCCGCCCATAGGTCATGCCCGATCAATAATGATTTAGCTATGACTCTAAGTAGAGCCTTTATGGTAGGATACTCTTAACATAACTATCCATTTTCTCAAGTAACAGATAATTAGATTGAATAAATGATTTAGAAGTTCCACGTTTACATAAGAACTTAACTCCCTTTAAAGAGAAACTTGCTCTTTCCAAGAGACTTCTGCATCCTGTCTTTGCTTAGAAAGTCTAAAACATTCTCAGAACTTGAGATGTGATTTTTTTTTTTTTTTCCTTCTCTCATCCCTTATAAATTGGCTAGTTATGTGCTGTGGAGTCAGTTCCGATTCATAGCGACCCTGTACAGGGTTTCTGAGGCTGTAAATCTTTACGGGAGAAGAACGCCTCATCTTTCTCCCGCGGAACAGCTGGTAGTTTCGAACTGCTGACCTTAAGGTTCACAGCCCGTTTAGTAACCACTATGCTGTCAGAGCTCCTTTCCTTTATAAGTAGGTGCCCCTTTTTAAGGCAATCTCTAGTAGTACTGGCAGGACTAAATGAGAAATCCAGCTCCAGAGTCTTTCAATTTGCCTGGGTCCATAAGGAGCTCTGGGAGCATAGTGGTTGTGAATCGTGAAGTGAACCTTAAGATCGACAGTTAGAAACTACCAGCTGTTCTGCGGGAGAAAGATGAGGCTTTCTGCTCCTGTAAAGATTTACAGCCTCGGAAACCCTATGCTGGGTCACTATGAGTCGGAACCAACTCCACGGCACTTAACAACATATGATTGTAGAAGTTTGGTGTGTCAGAACTGGTGAAACTGACTCTAAGGAAATCTCCCACTTTTTCTGCAATTTCCTTTAGGTGTAGACTGGTTCCAACTGTTTCCTCCTAAAGCAGGAAAGTCAGGACTAAGGTTCCATCTTTGATGGCTGCATTCTCATGGTCACAATACTTTTAGGGAATCAGGGTAGAGCTGGCAGGCAGTGACTCAAAGTGGTGCACTACAGCCACATTCTGGTCATTTCTAAATCCATTGCTCAGTTCCTGGTCTACTGCTTCCTTAACGATATCACTGTCTTGAGCAGCTTTGTCCGCCGCATCAATCCGGATGGCATGGACGCTATGGAAGGAAGAATAGGCATCGGCGATTTATTCACTCAGTCTCTTTAGCATGTCTTCAGCATCTCAGGCAGCATCAAAGAGCAAGATACCAGGCTGAGGCTGAGAATGGGAGCTATTAAGGTGTTTTTCCAGGAATGTGGAAAATTCCATTGTTTCTTCCCACAGATATTTATTTTCCACAGCCTCTCATTTTGACCTTGGTATTTATTCATGAGTTGTTTCATCTGGTTCTGGAACTCTTGAACAGCAGTGTTTTCTACCTCAGGAGTAAGAACGTAACAAAAAAAAAATCACAGTGCCTGAACCAACTGTCAGTAAAAGTAGATACCACTTCATCTGGAGAAAACTTGTAGTTTTGGGTTGTTCAGACATTTGCTGGCTAGGAGGTTGAAGGAGATTGGTTTTCAAGTGCTGATTTCTGAATGTTGTCATCATCTGAAAAACTGCCATATGTTGAACTCTTGGCTGCTGAAGATAGTTGTATCCTACTCCTGATTTTTGGGGTTTGTTTGATTCAATCTTGAGGGTTTTTTTGATATCCTGAGCTCAGCACTGAAGGTTGCTTATCATAAGGTGCCATGAAGTCTTGATTTTGTGATGACTGCCAAAATGATTCTGTATATTGACTAGTTGATCTGATGATCTGATCTCCACACTAACCAGAATCCGCAGATCTGGCCTTAATATTAGTAATATCACTGTCAAAACTGTCTGAATCTTCTTTAATCTCTCCTTCTCCAGATAAATTGACAACACTGGTGGCTTCTAACTCACTCATTTTAGAATTTCCATTTGTTCTATATGATGAATCAGATCTTGAATTCCTTAGAGAGGGTCTACACAGGCCAATAATAGGGTCTTCATTCACCACTGGAATCTCTGGAGCTCTGACAGTTCTTTTTGAGACTGGTTGGGTTAAAATAGTTGGGGAAGATGACTCATCCTTTTCAGAGAAAGGAAAGTCCCATAACCCTCTCCTGGTGTAGCTAGAGATTGCTGTAGCTGAGATTGCTCTGAGGGCTGCTGCTAAAGATGGGCAACACTTCATGTCTTCATTTCCTTATCTTTTGGGGGTTGTAGCTGAGAGTCTGATGCTGAGACTGGAGGTCCTTATGTCTTCTTTTGATGCTTTCTGCACTGCTCAATATTTTGTCCATAGAATCCTTCAATATTGAAAGTAGAGGGATAAATGTTTTAATTAGTTCATTTAGCTTGAAAGATGTTGAATTTGCTCTCCCCTTTTTGTTTTCTAACACCATGGCATTACACAATTCAGTGTAATACATTACTTTTTCCTCTTGTGCTGCCCTTTAATATTTTATGTTCAGCTCATTTACTTCATCATTTATTCCATTCATTAAGCTACTTTTATGCAAAAATAAGTTTCAGAGTCTCTTCTGAAATACACATTGGTATTGTCTTACTTTCTTGCGTTTTTAAAAATTTATTCTTCTTCATGTAAGAGGTTCTTGATGTCATACCACAACTCCTCTGGTCTTCAGTCACTCATTTTAAGTTAATCAAATCCTGTTCTTGAGATGGTCTCTAAGTTCAGGTAGAATATACTCAAGGTTTACTCATGGACTTGTTTTCCTTTTCTTAAACTACTGCCTGACCTTGCATATGAATAATTCATCGTCAGTTTCTCAGCCAGGTCTGGCCTTATTTTGACTTATGATACAGAGCTTTTCCATTGTTTCTTCCCATAGATATAATTAATTTGATTAGTGTGCATTCACTCTTGTGAGGTCCATGTAGATAATCACCATTTATGCTGCTGAATACAGGTATTTGCAATGAAGAAGTCATTTGTCTTGCAAAATCTCATCATGAAATCTCTAGTATCATTTCTATTACCAAAGCCATATTTTTCAAATATTGATCTCACTTCTTTTTTCCCCACCATATGCATTCCAATCAAAAGTAACTACCAATACATCTTTATTACATGCTTGATCAAATTTAAACTGAAGAAACTGGTAGTTGATTTTGGTGGTTGGTGTGTAAATTTGAATAATAGTTGTATTAATTGGTCTTCCTGATAGATGTATGCATATCATCTTATCACATTGCACTTCAAGATAGATCTTAGATTCTCATTTGGACAATGTATCATATTCCATTCACTTAAATGTGTCATTCTTGGCATAGTAAACAATATGGGTGTCTCAAAATGGCAAGCTCATTAATGTCTAGGTTATAGATAATTTTGTGTTCCATTTATTTTCCACATCCAATTTTCTAGATTGATTCCTATATTCTAATTATTAATGGGTATTTGCACCTGTTTGATCTCATTTTGAGTATTGCCCCATCAGCAAATGAAGGTCCTGAAAGCTTTGTTCCATATGTGTCATTACAGTGAAGTCTACTTTGTTTGGTGTTATCATGTGGCACTATATCAATGTTCCACTGCTATTAACAAGGTTTTCAGTGGTCACTCCCTTAAAAGTGGACTGCCTATTTCTTTCTCCTAATCTGTTCTTAGTATGGAAGCTCAGCTGAAACTTATCCAACATGAGGTACCTTGTTAGTAATTTAAACACTGGTGTAGTTTCCAGGATCTCAGAAATATGCAAACCATCATATTATGACAAACTGACAAAAATGTGGGGACCTACTTATATGTGGGTCCAAATGCCATTCCTTTAAGCAGTTCAGTATGTATGTGTTTATGCCACCCAGAACTCCTGTAGACATGATATTCATAGGAGGTTCATCAAAATGGAAAAAAAAAAAAAAAAGGAATTGAGGTTTAAAATTGGCTACTGACAAGAATTGAAGACAAGTGCTAAAATGTAGTTTTAAGTACTTGGGCAATTATGCAAATAAAAAGGAGTTAGTTCACCAAAGCAATTATATTAAAATACAAAGTAACTTAAAGTATATGAAATAAGGTGTCATTATTATTTTTAATCTATTATCTTTTTTCAAGTTCATGAAATGGCAATGATGAAAATTATATTAATAAATGCTAGTAATGGAGTTAAAATTAACAATGTGGATTTTATTGTTTCTTTATTTATTACAGTGAAAATACTAACTGGGCATAGTTTTCCTAGTAATTCACTAAAATCTACTAAAAGATAGAGGAAATAGTAAAATATTTAAAATATGAAATGACTAAAATAACAATGTGTGTGCTGTGTGCTCATCAGCTGGTCGACTCAAATTGCTGACCTTAAAATTAGAAGCCAATATATATATGTAACCCATTATGTCACCAGAGATCCAAAATAAGAATGTCAATTTAATTCATAAATTTTTCTCTTAGACATGTGTGCTCTTATACTAGTAATGTAAACCAGAAAGACATAGAAACAAAGGTTTAGCATCAAAGTGGAAAGACAAAGCAGAGTAAAAGAAAGGAAATTATCTTGTAAATCTTGAAATGTAAAATACTTTAAGAGTAATGGTACAAAATTATCTAAATTTAATATGTTTTTGTGGAAGACAGAAATAACAAAGTTTGCTAGAGGCAACTCTCTAAAAATTGACATCTTAGCCTTGAAAAGGCAGTCAATATTCCACAGTTCAGAATTTTATTAAATAAATACACTCTTGCATACAAACTCAATGCAGTTAATCAAAATATGCTAGAGCATGTAAAAAGGATGCTAAGATATATTTATTGTCTTGGAAAGCCCAAAGTTTGGAGAAGACATATATATTTAGAGTTAGGAATTTAGAGGAATTTTAAAAAGAAGACAGTTGTTTTTGTTCTTTTGAGTAGGTACCAACTCACAGTAACCTTATGCACAACAGAATGAGACACTGCCAGGTCCTGAGCCAACCTCACAATCATTGTTATGCCTGAGCCTATTGCTGCTGCCACTGTGCTGACACATCTGGTTGGGTTCTTTCTCTGTTGCTCTGATCCTCAACTTTATCAAACATGATATAATTTCTCTAGTAACTGGACCTTCCTGATAATTTGTCTGAAGTATGCTAGACAAAGTCTGGCCATCTTGGTTTCCAAGGAGCAATGTGGCTGAACTTTTTCTAACACAAATGTTTGTTCTTTTGGCAGCCCATGGTACTTTCAATGTTGTCTTCCAACACCATAACTCAAATGATTCAGTTTTTCTATGGTAGTCCTTATTCACTGTCCAATTTTCACATGCATGTGAGTTTATTAAAAATACTATGGTTGGGGCCAGGTGCACCTTTGTCCTCAAACTGACATCTTTGCTCTTCAACATTTTAAAGATTTCTTGTGCAGCAGTCAAATACTGTCAACACCAGAATACTGAATCCATGACTCATCTGTCAATTTGTTGTGCTATGGTGGCTTGCATGTTGTTGTGATTCTGGAAGTTATGTCATGGGTTAAAATACCATCATGTTCATCCAACATGGACAGGTTTTAGCTGAGCTTCCAGATGAAGACAGACTAGGAAGAAAGAGAGACAAGCTACTTCCAAATTTTAGTCACTGAAAGCTTTAGGAATAGCAGTGGAACAATGTCAGAAGCAGAAAGGAAGATAGTAGTGTCACATAAATGGAGATTTATATTATTTATTATCTCTAGTCTTTACATGTGGTCACATGTGTTATGAGTCATTGAGTCAGTTCTGACCCATAGCCA
>NW_006408671.1:4891941-4892989 GCF_000296735.1 Chrysochloris asiatica
GAGTCTGTTAATCTTTACGGGAGCAGAATGCCTCATCTTTCTCCCACGGAACAGCTGGTAGTTTTGAACTGCTGACCTTGCGGTTCGCAGCCCGATTTGTAACCACTACGCTACCAGAACTCCTTATATTTCAACATTCTTAACTCGTTTTTTTAAAAGACCAAATTGCTGAGGAATTATAGGCATTTTAAGCTTTTGCCTGCCTGCACGCAGGTCCCATTTTCATGCCCACACTGGCGAGTGCCTCTGCCCCCTGCAGACCTTGGAATGCAGGGCTAAAGCAACCCCACTTAGAAGGATGCATTTCCAGAGTAAAGGAAGCATAAACTAACAAAGCCGAACAAATAGAGAGGGATATCAGCGCGGATATTAGGAAATTTGGGGTACCCACAGTACAGAGAGACTGAGAGAGGCATTTTTTATGTCATCAAATACGGACACTACCTCCCTGCAGCCACGACCCCCAGCCCTCTACTGCCCTGGCCTAGAACAGCCCTCTGCCAAGCCACCAAGGCTCAGGAATGCCCAAAGCACTGGCCCGCCCACTGAGTCTAAGGCCCTCCCAAGGCCCAGACACTCCCATTAAGGGCAAGGCCTGCCCTGAGACCCAACCCACCCACAAACTGGTCACAAATACCCAGCCCCAACCAAGGCCCAACCCGCCACATAGTCAGGTCGCTGAGGCCCAGGGCCCGGGAGGCCCAACCTGCCCTCAGCACGGTCCCCGAGGCAGAGGCCCCCTGAGGCCCAATCCACCCAATGCCCAGCTGCTGATACCCAGGCACCCTAAGACCCAAACCACCCTCCCTAGGTTCAACCCACCAGCCCGAGGCCCAAACAGCCCGACGCCGAGGCCCAGGCCCAACTGAGGCTCAAAAAAGTTACTCTGAGTTAAGCAATAAGGAGAGCGAAAAGGGAAGACCACATCCTGATCACATCTTCCTGGAGGTAATCAGAAAACATAAAAAAATTACCAAAACACATATTTAATTAATTATTAGAGCCACAGATAAACATTAAACATGTCCAAGAAGCAAAAGCAGATGAC
>NW_006408671.1:4920396-4921445 GCF_000296735.1 Chrysochloris asiatica
ATGACACCTGACAACAACAACAACAGCAACATGCTCAAAACGGAGTCCTGTTGTGGCACTGTGGGTTAACACTGGACTGCAAGGTGTTTGAATCATGAGGTTGGTGGTTCAATCTCACCAGTCACG
The DNA here is from genome assembly GCF_000296735.1 of Chrysochloris asiatica. Taxonomy (NCBI): domain Eukaryota; kingdom Metazoa; phylum Chordata; class Mammalia; order Afrosoricida; family Chrysochloridae; genus Chrysochloris; species Chrysochloris asiatica. The sequence goes on from NW_006408671.1 coordinate 4,920,523, forward strand.
CCTCAGAAATCACGTAAAAGTTCGCTATGAGTCAGAAACAACTCAATGGCATTTAACAACAAAAATGGGCAAAATATTGAATCATGAAAGAAACATTAAAAGATGGAAAGAATACACAGAGTCATTGTATCAAAAAGAAATGGTTGATATTCAACCATTTAAAGAGTCAATTATACTGAAGGAAGAAGTCCAAGGTACATTGAAGGCACTAGTGAAGAAGTAGTCACCAGGAATTGAATTTTTTCAACAAATTGATGCAGGACTAGAAGCACCCATTCATCTATGCAAAGAAATTAGGATGACAACTATCAGACAAACTGATTGGAAGAGATCCACATTTGTAACCATTCTAAAGAGAGATGACCAATTAAATGTGGACAATTGCATTCTAGAAAATATTTGCTAAAGGTAATTCTAAAACCGCTGCAACAGTGCATTGACAGAGAGAGGTTCAAGCAAGATTCAGTCAAGGATATGGAATGAGGGACTTTATTGTTGATGTTGAATGAATCTTGGCTGAAAGCAGAGAATACCAGAAAGATGCTAACTGTGCTTTATTGGACTATACAAAAACTTCCAACTATGTGGATCATGCCAAACTGTGGGTAATATTACTGAGAAGGAGTGTTTTAGAACACTTACTTAATTGTGCTCATGAAGAATCTGTACATAGACCAAGGGGAATAGAACCAGAACAGAACAAATAGAACAAGGGGACACCAAATGGTTTAAAATTAGGAAAGTGTGTGGTGAGGCTCTATTCTTTCACCATACTTTTTCAATCTGTATGCTGAATAAATAATTCAAGAAACTGGATTATCTGAAGAAGAACCTAACATTAGGAATGGGTGAAGACACATTAACAACCTTTGATATGCAAATGATAAAACCTCACTTGCTGAAAGCTAAGAGGCCTTAAATAT
>NW_006408671.1:4921966-4930989 GCF_000296735.1 Chrysochloris asiatica
TAGAAGAATTGTTATTGTTGTTGTTATGTGTCTTGGAGTCGGTTCGGATTCATAATGACCCTGTACAGGGTTTCCGAGGCTGTAAATCTTTACGGGAGCAGAAAGCCTCATCTTTCTCCCGCGGAACAGCTGGTAGTTTTGAATTATGGTGTAGGAGGAGAATATTTTTTGGACCACCAAAAGAACAAAAAATCTGCGTTGGAAAATGTACAGCCAGAATGCACCTTACAAGCTAGGATGGCCAGACTTAGTCTCTCATACTTGGGACATATTTTCAGGAGGGATCAGTCGCTTGAAAAGGGAAAGTGGAGAGTTAGTGAAAAAGACGAAGACTCACTGTGGCAGCAGCAATGGGCTCAAACAGAGCAACAATTGTGAGGTTGGAGCAGTATCAGGTAATATTTTGTTGTGTTTTATGTAACTTTGCTATAAGAAGGTACTGACTCAACGGCAACTAACAACTACAGCAACATGGACTAAAGAAAGTCCCTGTAGTGTCATTTATTATGAGCTATGCAACTAGCTGCAAGGTGAGCAGTTTTAAATTATCAGCTACTTCGCTTCTGAAAGGTAAAACTTTCTGCTCATAATGATTTAGACTTTCAGACATACTATAGAGCGTCACTATGAGTCAGAATCGACTCAGTTGCTCACAACCACCACCACCACCAAGAATGAAAGATTATACGTGACTGAGTGATAAAGAATGCCTCAACCTTACTAGTGGTTGTGAGCCTCAATTTCCCTAAGGGGCATGGTCTGACTCCAATTTACAAAACTTCTTCGGACAAGTTTGCTCTGTTTTCCTGGGTTTTGCATCTGGTTCAAGACATCTGACCTCTAATTCCTGCCTGTTTTGGCTCAGCACCTGAGCTTTCCATCATGAAAGCTCAGATCTTAAATAATTACTTAAAGAACTTTTTTTGTGTGTGGTTTTTGTTGTGAGGACCCATGGAATCAATTCTGACTCAGAGCAACCCAAAGTACAACAAATGAAACACTGCCCCATCATGTGCCATCCTCACAATTACTATTATGTCTGAGGTCATTGTTGCTACCACTCTGTAAATTCATCTTGTTGGAGTCTTCCACTTTTTTGATTACCTCTATTTTCCAGGAATGATGTCCATCTCCAGTTAGTGGTCCCTCTTAAAGTCTGAAGTCCTAAGGAGCATTCTGGTTGTTCTTCCAAGACAGACTTGATTGTTCTTTCAGCAGTCCACGGTACTTTGAATAATCTTCACCAACACCATAAGTTAAGTTCATCCATTATTCTGTGGTCTTCCTTACTTAATGTCCAACTTCTACATGTCTATAAGGTGACTGAAAAGATGATGGCATTTGACTATAGCTATACTTCATTTGATTTCAGCTTTCATAAGCATTGATTGTGGATCCAAACAAAATGGAGTCTCTGACAGCTTCAGTACTTTCTCATGATATTATTTTTATCATATTATTTATTTATGATATAGGTTATCATGATATTATTTATTTCTCCACTTGTGAGGATTTCTGTTTTCTTTACAATGAAATGCAGTAGCCTTTGCTCTTCATCTGTAAATGTCCTCAAGTTCTCTTTGTGTTATCACAGGTTGTTAATGAGTCTTCTTATAATCTGGGTACAATGTTCTACTTCATATTAATCTTCTTCTTGGATTATTTGCTTAGCATACAGATTAAATAAGTATATAAAAGTATACAACCCTGGCACATACCCCTCCTGATTTTAATCTATTCAGTATTCCCTTATTTGTCAAAGAAGTTTAAATGATAGCATTTAAATAGTTATATTTATGATTGATTTTCTGTGCTTTCTCTAACCACACTGACTTTTCCCCCTGCTCAAAATGTGGTCTTCTGTTTCATAATCTTTAACTATGTTTTTGTTCCTTTTGAAAGTCCTCTTCCAATAAACACTAAACTTGCCAGGATCCAGTTAAAATGTTTATAAAACAGATCCCAATTTCTAGGTAGAATAAGAGTCCCTTCTAAAGTTGTATCATTGTACTTTGCAGCACTATGTTATCAAAATTGGAAATTATTAAATAAAACATCAATATTATTATTCTGCCTGACTCACTGGACAAAATAACTTTATAGTCAAACAGAGTTTTATTCAATTTTATGTACCCATCCTCTAACAGAAGCCTGACACACAGCAGACATAACAGAATGAATATATGACAAACTGATGAAAAATGTATCACGATCAATTCTGTTTAGAAAATGTTAAAGCTGTGATGGTAGATGACCTTTGTAAGTTCCTAGCAGACATATAATTTTAAATTTATACTTTGCAGTGAAATATTCAAATATTTTTGAAATGGGTAGATAGTTCATTTTATGGGTTGTTTAGAATATTACTTCAGCAGGTAGAATGCATTAGCATTCACCTTCAAAGAAGTGGGAGCATATGTTTCCCTAATTCCAAAGCACTTAATCAATTATTTGGGTAAATAACAAGTTAAGATTTAAAACAAATATAGCTTGATCTGCCCAGCCTCTTTTTTACTTGATACCTTCCCTGGCAATGATTTGTTGGCTTTTTCTAACAGCTTTTATTCTGAATAGTAAATACTTTGTTAATTTTTGCATTTGGTTCTTTGTATAACACATTTTATAAGAACACTGGTGCCACAGTACAGTCGTGGTATGGTACTATAGATAGGATATTGCTGGACTGCAAAGTCAGTGGTTCAAACCCACCAGCTGCTCCTTGAAAACCCTATATAGGTTCGCTATGAGCTGGAACCGACCCCATGGCACTTCACAACAACTAAAACAAGCTAAACACAGATGGCTCGAACTCAATAGCCATTTTGTGGGAAAAAGATGTAGCAATCTGCACCTGTAAAGAATTGCAGCCTTGCAAATCCTGTTGGACAGTTCCGCTGTATCTTATGGGGTTTCTGAGTTACAATTGACTTGATGACAGTGAGTTTTATTGTTTTTTAGTAAAACACATCTCAAGGCCAAATTCAAAGACAGATCTAATCAGGAATCAATAGAAAGAGAGAGAGAGAGAGAGAGAGACCATATTATTTCCCTTAATATAACTCTGTCTTCTTCATTTGAGAAAAACAATAACAAAAAAATCTACCTAAGTCTATTCATTCACTAATTATATATTTGGAACAACACCATTAGGACCAAATATTCTTTAACCACATGCATTTTATTCATTTTTCCTTATTCTCCATAGATCTTTGCCACCAGCAGTTCTTGAAAAAACCTATTTGCAATGCCACCTTTCTCGGTTACAGGTGTAAAGCATCATCAGGTGTCCTGTTAACCTAAGGGAAAAATATTTCCAGCATGTGTAGTTTGATTAAAACCAGGCTATGGCTGAGGAACTTATTGAATAGAATAAAATATATTTACATGTATCTTGCTCAATTTTTTTTTATATAATGAATGTGTCTATGCCATTATCAATATGATGCTAAAAAACCTTTAATTTTTCTACCTCCACAGAAGACCATGCTCCTAAGCAGGAACTATGGAATACTTTATTCTGCTTATTGGTAATCTCACAGAAAAGAGTCTAAAAGGTTATACTCACAAAAATATAATCTGATCATGGTTACCATATAAAGGTGGTAAACCCAATTGTTTCAATCTATGTTCTTATACATAAAGGGGAATTTAAATTCATTTTTCTGATACTTAATTTTTTTGTTATAGAAGTGCATGTTATTGTTGTTGTTGAGGTGGCTCTGACTCAAAGCAATCCTGTATGGGGTTTCTGAGAAGTAGCTGATGGTTTCGGACAACCAACCGGTGGTTCAAACTGATCTTGTGGTTCAGTACATATACTAGAGTGTTTCATCAGTAGATGTATTTACCAATATTGTGAGAGGCTTGTTATCATAAAAGAAAGAAGCTAATTTCCTCTTGCAATTTTTTTTCCTGCCATATATTTATAGGTTTATGTAAATGAAGTTAAGAGTTGTTAACTATGGTTTATTGTTGTTTTCCTAAGATTAGAATTAACCAAAAGAAGCAAACCCACTTCCATCCTGTGAGTTCCAACTCATAGTGACCTTATTATGTAGGGTTTCTGGTGTATAAATCATTACCTGAGTAGAAAATCTCAACGTTTTCTCACAGACTGTCTCGTGGTTTTGAATTGCTGACAGTGAAGTTAGCAGTCCATCATTTAATTCTCAAAAAAGAAATTTTAAGGTTCACTGAAAATAGCAAATGGATCTTTTACTGTAAGGATGTGCATATTTTTAGAAAGGACCTGCAACAGAGGGATGGCAGCTCTGAGGACCAAGCAATACAGAAATCTTAAAGCTCTTAGTATAAATGATGAGTCTTTCATTTTAAGAATAATATTGGGAATGCATCATTTTCAATAAAATAATATATATAATTTATGAGAAATAACAGTGACAATTCAAACTGAACCAACATTTAGCGAACATCAATATTTGCTTAACTTTTATGTATTAAAAAGCACAAGTATAGGCATGTTATTGTTGTTATTAAATACTGTTGAGTTGGTACTGATTAATAGAGAGACTATAGGGTTTCTGAGGAGTGGTTAGTGAGCTTGGACCATGGACCTTGTGGTTCAAATTGGTTTTACAGTCCAGCACATTAACCCACAGTATTGCACCAGGATCAGTATATGCAAGTACAGGCATATACTGCTTTAATTTATACAACCTTACCACATTTCAGGTTCTCATACTCTAGTGCCCTGTGTGGTGTGGTGAGAGGTAAGCTATGCCAACATTATTTTAAATACCATCAAGGTTCACCAATGATTGACAGGTTCTAGGTGAGCTTCCAGACTAAAACAGGCAAGGGAGAGTAAAAACAGACTACATCTGAATGCTGAACCATGGAAGACCTTAAGGATAGTAGTGACCAATGACAGATAGCAACAGAATATTGAATACTGAAACATGATAAATAGCCAAGAACATAGTCAGATATAGTGCTGGAAGATGAGATCCTCAGGTTGGAAAACACCCTAAACATGATTGGGGGAGAGCAGCCTCCTCAAAGTGTTAATATGATGACATGAATGGAGCAAGCTTTTGAGATGTAAATTTTCTGATGGAGCACAGTTTAAAATAGGGAGAAACAGCTTCAAATATCTATTAATACTCATAACATGGAATGTATGAATGAATCTAGGAAAATTAGAAGTTGTCAAAATAGAGTGGAATACATAAAGCTCCATATCATAGACATTGTGAGCTAAAATGCACTGGTATTGGCCATTTTGAATCTGACCATCAAATGATTTACTATACCAAAAATGGCAGAACTGGAGAAATGACATTGCATCATCATAATCAAAGGAAAAAAAAGTCCAATATTTATCTTGAAGAACAATGTGTCATAGGTATAATATCCATGCATCTACAAAGAAGACCAGTTAATACCTCTATTACTAAAATTTACATGTTGTTGTTGTTAGGTGACATCAAATCAATACCAACTCATAGTGACCCTATGTACAACAGAATGAAACACTCTCTGGTCCTGGGCCAACCTCACAATTGTTGCCACACTAGAGCCCATTGATGCTACTGCTTTGCCAACCCATCTGACTGGGGGTGTTCCTCTTTTTCTCTGATCCTCCACCTTATCAAACATGATATCCTTCTTCAGTGACTAGTCCCTTCTGATAATATGTCCAAAGTACGAGAGACAAGTTTTGGCCATCCTGGTCTCCAAGGAGCACTCTGGCTGCACTTCTTCCAACACAGATCTGTTTGTTCTTTTAGCAGCCCATCTCAGTTTCAAATTCTCCTCTAACACCATAAATCAAAATCATAAATATTTCTATGGTCTTCCTTATTCACTGTCCAGCTTTTGCATTCATATAAAGTAATTGAAAGTACCATAGCTTGGGTGAGGCACAACTTAGTCTTCAACCTGATATGTTTGCCCTTCAACACGTTAAAAAGTTCTAGTGCAGCAGATTTGCTTAATGCCATACTTCATCTGATTTCTTGACTGCTGCTTCTATGAGTGTTGATAGTTGATTCAAGAAGAATGAAGTCCCTGAAAACTTCAATCTTTTCTCTGTTGATAAGAATGTTGTTTATTGGTCCAGTGGTGAAGATTTTTGTTTCTTTACGTTGAGATGCAATCCATACTAAAGGCTGTGCTCTTCAAACTTCATCAGTAAATATTTTAACTCCTCTTCATTTTCAGCAAACAATGTTGTATTATCTGCATATCACAGGTTGTTAACGAGTCTTCCTCCATTCCTGAAGCCACGTTTTTCTTCATAGAACCCAGCTTCTTGGATTATTTGCTTAGCATACGGTTTGAATAAATATGGTGAAAGAATACAATCCTGTCACACACCTTTCTTAATTTAAAACCATTCGGTGTCCCCATGTTCTGTAGAACAGCTGCCTCTTGGTCCAGGTACAATTTTCTCATGAGCATAATTAAGTGTTCTGGAATACTCATACTTTGCCATGTTATCCATAGCTTGTCATGATCCACACAATTGCAATCCTTTGCAAAGTCAATAGAGCACAGGTAAACATCTTCCTGATAGTCTCTGCTTTCAGACAAGATCCATCGGACATCAGCAATGATATTCCTCATTCCACATCCTCTTCTCAATTCAGCTTGAACCTCTGGAATTTCCTTGTCAATATATGCTTGCAGCCATTTCTGTATTACCATTGTTGTTGGTAAGTGCCATAGAGTTGGTTCCAACCCATAGCGACCCTGTACAAGGTTTCCGAGGGTGTAAATCTTTACAGGAGTAGAAAGTCTCATCTATCTCTCGCGGAGCGGCTTGTAGTTTCGAACCGCTGACCTTAAGGTCCGCAGCCCTATTCGTAACCACTATGCTACCAGAGCTCCTTAATAAAACTTTATTCAGATGGGATATCAAAGATATTTTCTCATGATTTTTTCATTCTGTTGGGTCACCTCTCTTTGGAATGGGCACAAATATGGCTCTTCCAGTTAGTCAGCCACATAGTTTCTTCCTAATTTCTTGGTATACATGAATTATTGCCTCCAGTGTCAACTCACTTTCTTGAAAGATTTCAGTTTTTATTCCATCAATTCCTGGTGCCTTGGTCTTTGCCAATGCCTTCAATTCACCTTGGAGTTCTTCCTTCAGAGTGATTGGCTCTTGATCATATGCTACCTCTTGAAACGTTGAACCAAATACTAAAGCCAATAATGATAAAATGGAAGAATTCTACCTATTTCTTCAGTCTGAAATAAATTAAAAGTGCAATCAAGAGGTATTACTAATTTCTGGTGATTGGAATGCAAAGTTAGAAACAAGAAAAGTTAATGCTTGTAAAATATTGCTTTGTTGATATATGCTATACTGGAAATCACATAATTTAATTTTGCAAGACCATTGTTGTTGTTAATTACCATAGTGTCTGTTCTGACTCATAGTGACCCTGCACAGGGTTTCTGAGGCTATATATCTTTACAGGAGCAGAAAGCCTCATCCTTCTCCTGTGAAACAGCTGGTAGTTTTGAACTGCCAACCTTGAGGTTAGCAGCCTGATTCATAACCACTACACTACCAGAGTCTTCTTGTAATTACGATTCTGAAACAACATAAAGAAAACTATATATATGGACTTCATCATATAGAATATACACAAATAAAATTGACTACATCTATGGGAAGAGATGGTGGAAAATCTGACCAATGTAATATATATCAGCCAAATTTGCTATAATATCAGCCAAAACCAGAGCAGGCACAGACTGTGGAATGGATCAACAATAGCTCATATACAGTTACATGCTGAAGAAAATAAAATTAAAACATGTCTATGAGAGCCATAATTTGACCTTGATCATATGCTCTCTGAATTGAGTCCATTTCAAGAAGAGATTTAATGCATTAGATACTAATGACTAAAGACCAGAAGTATATCATTCGGGAAGAAAGCAAAAGGCCAATAAGAAGACAATAAAGGAGTAAAAAACCAAAATGAATGTCAGAAGACACTCTGAAACATATTCTCTAGCAAAACGATGCTAAAGCAAATGGAAAAAAAGAAGAAATAATAGAGCAGAATAGAAAACTTCAAAATGCAGCTTGAGAAGACAATCATGTATTTAAATAAAACATTCAAAGAAAAAAACAAAACAAAACAGAAAAGCATTTCTCAAGCTGAAAAAACTGAAGAGAAATTCAAGCCTCAACTTATAATATTGAAGGATTATATGGTCAAAATGAAGACCTGTTTTAATGCACTGGATTGCAAGGGCAATTTGAACCACCCACACGGTTAGAAGTTAAAACCCATCAGCTACTCCTTGGAAACCCTACACAAGGCAGCTTTGAGTCTGAACTGAATTAAGGGTACTTAACAGTCACAACAATGGTCAAAAATTATGAATTATGCAGAAAGCAGCATAAGAGTCACTGTACTTAAAAGAAATGGTTGATGTTCAAATATTTCAATGGACAAAATATGACCAAGGGCCTTTGGTGCTGAACAAATAAGTCCAAAGTGCACTAAAGTCATTGGCAAAAATCAAGGCTATGGGCATTGATGGAATATAAGTTGAAATCTTTCACCAAACTGATGCAGCCCTGGAGGCACTCACTCATCTATACTAAGAAATTTGGAAGAGAGCTACTTGGCCAACTGATTGTAAGAGATCTATATTTGTGACTATTACAAAGAAAGATGGCCAAAAATAATGCATAAATTATCAGATAGTATTAATATCACATGCAAATAATTAAATATATACATATATTGTTTAAATGTTTGCAACAGTGCATAAACAGTGAACTACCAGAGATTCATGCCAGATTCAGATAAGCGTATGGAATGAGGGATATCATTGCTGATATCAGCAAGTAGAAAGTAGAAACTATCAGGAGGATACTTACCTGTGCTTCATTGACTATTCAAAGATTCTCAACTTATGAAAATGTTTTGTTTGGATCATGAAAAGCTTTGGGAAACATTGCATAGAATAGCACTTAATTGTGCTCAGAACAAGGGAGAACAAATATTTTAATATCAAGAATGGTGTGTGTC
>NW_006408671.1:4931624-4933075 GCF_000296735.1 Chrysochloris asiatica
TTGGAAGCCAGGATGGTGAGACTTCACCTGTCATACTTTGGGCAGATTATCAGGAGGGACCAGTTCCTGTAGAAGGACATTATACTTACTAAAATGGAGGGTCTGTGAAAAAGAGGAAGACCCCTAACAAGATAGATTGGCACAGCGCTAGCAGCAATGGACTCGAGTGTAATACAATTGTGAGTATGGTGCAGGTCTGGACAGGGTTTCATTCTGTTTTACATAAGGTTACTATGAGTAAGAATTGACTTTACAGTATATAACAACAACCTTGTGATGAACTTGGAAGCAGCACTGAAAGAAAAATAAAAAGTTGAAAGCAAAGTGGAGCTGTCAAATTCTAGTTCATCAGAACCTGAGTATTCAAGACGTGCCTGTATCATTAGGTAGTGAGTCTTAGAGGCAAGTGCAAGTTCAGACTGAAGCTGAAGTAAATTAAAACTAGTCCATGAGAGCCAATATGACGAACATATCCCATGGAATTTAGACTAGCTAACAATATTTATGATGCACTAGAGATTAGTGACTAAAACCGGAAGTGCTATGTGTTAGCATCAAGTACATCATACATGAAGAAAGCAAAAGGTCATTAAAAACCAGGAAAGAAACTACCAGAACAGACTACAGAAAGGCTCTGAAACTTTCTCTCCAGCATAGAGAGCAAATGGAAGAAATTACAAGCTAACAGATCTGAACATATAATTTCAAAGAGCAGATCAAGATGACAGAGTCACATATTGTAATGAAATATGTAAAAACCTGGATTTAGAGAATGAAATGGAAAGAACATGTTAAATGTTTTGCAAGCTGAAATAACTGAAGAAAAAATTAAAACCTCCACTAATTATACTGAGGAATTTTGGGGACAAAACATCAAATGATGCAGGAAGCATCAAAAGAAAATGGAATGTATAAACTGTCACTGTACCAAAAGAAATGGACAATGTTCAACCATTTCTAACAGTAGTATATGATTAAGCACCAATTGTACTGCAAGCAGAAGTCCAAGCTACACAGAAGGTATTGGTGGAAAACAAGGCTTCAAGGAATTAACCAAAACAAATTGAAATATTTCAACAAACTGATAAAGCACTGGAGGCACTTACTCATCCTATGCCAAGAAATTTGGAAAACAAAAACATAGCCAATATTTTGGAAGAGATCCATATTTGTACCCATCCCAAAGAGAACTGAACCAATGGAATTTGGAAATCTTCCAAAAATATCATTAATACCACCTGCAAATAAAATTTTACTGAAAATTATTTAAAAACAACTTTAATAGTACATTGAAAGGGAAATACCACAAATTGAAGCCAAATTCATAAGAGGATATGAAACTAAGGATATGATTGCTGATGGACCTTGGTTGAAAGATGTTTTATTTACTATACAAATGCTTTTGACTGTGTGGATCATGACAAACTATGAATAATATTGTGAAGAAAGGC
>NW_006408671.1:4933540-4934228 GCF_000296735.1 Chrysochloris asiatica
TACTGATGAAAACTGTAGACGAATTGATGCATTTGATTTATTATCTTTGAGAAGAATACTGAAAATATGATGAATTGCCAGAGAACAAACATATCTGTGTTGGAAGCACTTTGAGTAGAAGACATCTACTTATCAATGCTGATTTTTTATATAACTCTACATTATGAATGGATGTATGTATGTGTATGTGTGTGCAATTTTCCAATCATTGATTATGTCATACCCTTTCATATACCTGGTGCCTACACTGGTCTCACAGAGGTACATACAGATATGCACTACACATAATTTGTCTATTTTTTAAAAATAGATTAATCATTAAACCAGATTTTTCTCCATCAGAGAAAATGACTGACATATTATCACAAAGTAATGATTATGCCTTAATCATCTAACTGCAAAATCATATTAACACTATAAAGGAGCTGCCGTAGCGTAGTGGTTACGAATCGGGCTGCAAGCCGCAAGGTCAGCAGTTCGAAACTACCAGCAGTTCCGTGGGAGAACGATGAGGTGGTCTGCTCCCATAAAGATTTACAGCCTCGGAAACCCTGTGTAGCGTTGCTATGAGTCGGTCACTATGAGTCGGAACCGACCCCACGGCACATAACAACAACAACAACAAAGGTTATACCTTAATTATCTAACTGCAAAATCATATTAACACTATACAATTTCAACTTCTTAT
>NW_006408671.1:4935232-4941635 GCF_000296735.1 Chrysochloris asiatica
ATCATAAAACTTTTATTTAAAAAAGTATTAAAGCTTAAAGTTAACTCTCAATATGTCATCCATCCAGATCTATACAATTCTGAAGAGAGTAGCTCTATGCCTCTAACATTGGAATCCTGGTGTGACTCTGTGGGTTAATGTGTCATATTGAAAAGTAATTTAAACTACAAGGTCGATGGTTCAAGTTCACTAGATGCTCCTTGGAAACCTTATACAGGGTTGCTATGGGTCGAAATCAATTCGACTCGCTGGCACTTAACAACAAACACATTGCACTGGAGAATCCTGCACCCTTCAATTTCCACTATATCAAAATGTCAATTTTGGCATCCTGAGGGACTCAAATCATGTTCTTTTTTTAAAATGTGTTTTGAGTTTGAGGAAGAAAAAGTAATCAGAGAGGGCAAGATGAGGGTTGTTCAATGGATGGAGTAAGGTTTACCAATACAAGTCTTGTAGAACAACCCATATTACACTGGCAGAATGAATAGATGCATTATCCTGATGCAAAATAAATTCCTTGACTCAACTTTCATGGCCTTATTCTCATTGGTGCAGTTTTCAATTTTCTTAAAACTTCTTCATAATAAGTCTTGAATTAATTTGTGGTTTATTAAGTAAGTTATTGTTGTTAAGTGCCAATGAATCTGTTTCTATTCATAGTGACCCTCTATAGGTTTTCCAAGGATAGACAAGTGAGTTTGAACCAAACTTGTTTCTAAGTGTTGTCGAGTCAGTTCTGACCCATAGCAACCCTGTATACGAGAAGCAACTGGTGAGGTTGAACCAGCAGCTTGCAGAATAAACCAACTTTGCAGTCTAATCCATTAATCCACATTGCCACACTATAATTCAGTGTCAGAAACAACTTAGATTACAGAAGTTCTATGGTAAACACACTGCCTTGTACTTGCTCTTGTTCTTGGCCTCTCAGCCACATGGCCCCTTGATCTGTGCCATGCTCAGGCAAGTGTTGTAAGCACCTTTTAAACCTCTGACAAATGCCCAAAGAGCATCCAATTGTACAAGATAGCCTCATGTCAAAGGTCATGAAGCATTTCTTTGGTCCATGGGCTGTGAAAAATGCTACTCTGTCTCTCTGTGCCCTGCCTCTGCTGCTACATCTGCTGCTTCTGTCAATGCCAGTTTTCTGTGCAAGGATCTCAACCTCCTCTCATGAACATTTTTTCTTGATGGTGTTAGAGTTTTCTGTTTCAGTTTCTGAGATGGCTTCTTTTAAGCCTAGAAGGATGGCAAGATTAGCCAATCCCCATCTTAGAGTCCTTACTTGCATGGTTCCACACATCAGATCGATCTCTGCTTTCAGCAGAGAGTGCCATAAAGGTGTATGTCTCTGCTTTATTGACTATGCAAAGGTTTCCATTTGTGTGGATCATGACAAACTGTGTACAATATTGCAGAGAATGAGTATTCACGAGCACTTATTCATGCTCATTAGGAACCTGTACATATACCAAGAGGTACTTGTTTGAACACAACAAGGGAATGACTCGTTTGAAATTAGGAAAAGACTGTGCCAGGCTTATATTCTTTCACCATATTTATTCAATCTGTATGCTGAGCAAATAATCCTGGAAGTTGGATTAAATAAAGAAAAATGTGGCATCAGGATTGAAAGAAGATTCATTAACAAACAATCTGTGATATGTAGATGATACAAGCTTGCTTGCTGAAAGTAAAGCGAGCTTAAAATACTTACTGATGAAGATCAAAGACCACAGCCTTCAGTATGGGTTGCACCTCAATATAAACAAAACAATATGCCTCATCACTGAACCAATAAACAACATCCTTATAAATATAGAAAATATTGAAGTTCCCAAAGACTTCATTTTGCTCAGATCAATCATCAAGACTCATGGATGTAGCAGTCAAGAAATCAAAAGACATTTCATTAGGTGAATCTGCTGCACAAGAACTGTTTAAAGTGTTCATGAGTAAAGATATATTTTGAGGACTTTTCCTGACCTAAACTATGATATTTTCAATAATCTCATATGTGTGTGGAAGTTAGAGAGTGAATAAGAAAGATTATAGAAAAACTAACGCCTTTGAGTTATAGTGCTGCAGAAAAATATTAAAAGTACTGTGGACTGTCAAAAGAACAAATTTGTGTTGGAGAAGTACAGACAGAATCTTCACTGGAAGCCAGTATGGCCAGATTTCATCTATCATACTTGGAACATATTATTAGGAAGGACCAGTCACTGGAGAAGGAAATCATGTTTGTTAAAGTGGAGGATCAATGGAAAAACCGAAGACACTCAATGAGATGGATTGGTACAGTGGCAGAAGTAAGGAGCTCAAACGTAGCAATGATTGTGAGTTTTTCATGGGATCAGACATTGTCTCGTTCTGTTGTGCATAGGGTCGCTGTGATTTGTTCCAAACTTGATGACACCTAACAACAACATATATGTTATCTTATGTGTTGCATTCCTTGTATGAAATATTGTATGATAATCATACATCTAATTCATGTATCTATATTTTATTTGTGGACTCCTTGTTGTATAATTTTACTCACATAAAGGTCACAAAGAACCTTTATTGACATAGTCTGTTAAATATTTTCCACAGGAAAAAGATGAGGCTTTCTGCTTCCATAAAGTTTTAAGAAAAATAATGTCATTTTGAGGACAAACTAATAACCCAAGTCATGGTATTTTCATTTGCCTCCTGGTGTGGCTCTTGGGACCTCCACTGGACTATGAACTACAAGGTCCGCAGTTCAAACACACTAGCCACTCCTTGGAAACCCTATACAAGGATGCCATGAGTCAGAATCAACTTGACAGCACTTAACAACAACATATGAAGAAGTCACCTAAAAATAGAGTAGAATGTTGAAATATACTAATCTATTATTTATTGCATAATTTTCCCCAAAAACCTGCTTTTATTATTGTCAAATCAAAGCAAAATGTAGAGCTGACTTATACACACATGATATTTAAATGTTAATTAAAGGTCACAGAGACAGTCTCAGAATCTTCTGATTTTTATTGTTTCCCATCACTTAAAGAAATAAGGAAATTCAGTGTATGATCAGTGAATTTATGTTTGATATTAACAATTCAGGCTACACAAAAGCTCTGCTTTTTAGTCTTAATATTGCCTCTTGTGCTTAGGAATTATTTTCTTTCTTCCTTTTTTTTTTAAGCATCTATTTCACTATTTCTTTTCAACATGAACTGCAAAGGAAATAAAACTCTTTTGACTACAAGGAAACAGAATGAAAGCAATTTTAAAGATAAAGAAGTCTACATTTACTAGTGATTTTCCATTTGTCTTAAAGCCAGTTTATGACTGCATAATCATAGAATAAGTGATTCTTTTCATTATTATTAATCAAGAATACTAAATATCCCTCTTTTTGTCCAATCTCACTAACTCATAACTTGAAGGTGTGTCCAAAGTGGCCTTGAAAGATGCCTTAAATGGCTCTCTATGATCAGCTCTGGACTGCAAACCTAAAGGTCATCAGTACAAACCCACCAGATGCTCCTCAGAAATCCTATACAGGGTAGCTATGAGTCAGAACCGACTCAATGGCACTTAACACAAAACAGCACCATACTCATATGAAGTTATTTTAAGTTAGGGTTTTAGAAAAATGCCAAAGTCATTGAATTAAATAAAGGGAAAAAAAACATATTACAAAAAATAAAATACCTATTGTTATGCATAGTTTATCATGAACTACATCTTGCATATCTTATATTAATTATCTATTTAAAAATAGGTAAAAACAGTAGAAAGCTTGTACTTTACAAACATCATTTAAAAAAAACAAACAAACATTCTATTGTCAATTGAGTGTATGTAGGTTTACAGATCATCAGTTTTACAGTCAACAAATACACATTATTTCATCTGATTGATTGAAATCCCTTCCATGCAACAACAGTTATCCCACTCGCTTCCTGAGGTTCTTATTTCCATTCCATCAACATTTCCATCCCTTCTCAACTTTAGCCTTAGATAAATATTGCACTTTTTATTTTGAATGATTGTTCCATCATTAATAGTGACAATACATTACTTGTGTTGTTGTCCCTCTATATAATTGTCTACTACTTGTTTGACTGTTGGTACATGAGGATGAGATATTTTCTAGACATGAAGAGTGATTGAGGACATTACTCTCAGGTTCCTCTGATCTCTTTATGACCAACAGGTCCAGACTTTTTTTGTTAAATTATATTGAATTTTATTCCACATATTGATTACAATAATTTATTTGACTAAATTTCAAGTGATACTTACACACACTTTTTGGAGATATGGTGCTGAAATTTTACTACCTACAAGTTACTAGTACCTTGATCTTTCTCCACTTAGACTTGATAACATACATTACAGTATTTTAATTTTAATTCAGTCATGCTATTTATTGTTAATATATTTTTGAACTTTCAATGAGATAAATTTCTACTCATGGTGACTCCATATTTATCTGTAGTTCTGTTCTCCATAGGGTTTTCAATGGGCTAAATTTTAAGAAGTAGGTCAAAAGGCTTTCTATGTACCTGAACGTGAACTTGAACCTTCAAATTTTCCACTAACTACTAAAGTGTATTAACCACATATACTACATTGGGACTCCTTGCTATCTTTATGAATCTTTCAGTTTGTGGAGGTACAGTTTTGAAACAACAGTGCAATCAACTTCACTAACACATAATTTCACAACATACCATCCTAAAAATTAAATATGAATACTATTTGGGTGAGAGGAATATATCCATCTTCAGCGTTTTTAGAAAATAGGAAAGAGTCTTCTCTAAAATTAGTGTATTATGAGACCCAATTATTCTAAACCAAAAATCCTTTTGAATCAATTTCCTGCATCCTTCTGTCAACTATTCTTATAATAACCTAAAATGTAGCAGCTGGGATTCAAAGCATTTATACTTTCCATTAAAAAATAATGCAGCCTTCTGGAGTTTTATATTTTCTCTCTTAATCCAACATATGCTATTGCCTAAATGAACTCACAAGGACATAGAACTGGCAAGCATCCATTGAGGAACAGACTAAGAAAACACTACAAGGTGAGCTCTATAAAGAATCTTTGGAATATGATCTTTTTTATTATAGAGTATGGAGACCTAGTTTGGTGCCATAGTATAATCACTGGACCACAAGGTTGATTTGAACTTTGAAGTCATTCAAACTCACCAGCACTCCTTAGAAACCCTATACATGATTGCTATGAGTCAAAAACAACTTGAGGGCACTTAGCTGCAGCAACAACTTGACAGAGTAGAATTATTCTGAAGTATTACAAAATTCCTAAATATCAGAGACAATCACCTTTAAGAGTACACATTTCTGAGGAGGTGAGGCTTGATGGCTGCCAGGGTGGAGGTGCAGTGAAGTTCACCATCAGCCATACCACAGAATACCAGGCAAAGCAGACCAAGGGCAGAGCTCCAAAACTGGAAACCACATAGCTAAGAATAATTTAAAAGTCTGAAGGTTTATAGCTAGTGGAACTTGAAGCTCAAATGAGAAGTCACATATGTTTGAATCTGCCAGGCTAGAAGGCCAAGAGCTGACATCTTGGGCAAGACCAAATTACAAGACCAAGTGGAGAAGCAGAAACAGCATGGAAAAAAGGATGCAGGAACCTTGGAGCAAAGGTAGACAATACACATTGTGGGTTTTGTTTTGTTCTGATTTTCTTTTGGTATCTGGTCATTGCCACCCTCCCCACTGTTAGCACACCTCCAATATGGTGACTTGAGGGGGTGCCTGAGCAAGTGGACACCCTCAACCTCACCACTGGTGGCTCTTCTGCCATGCATGTGTACAGATATAGTCCAAGAGCAGGCCCTGAACATTTTTTTTAATCACACAAGTTTTCCCTGTTTGAATTCCTATTTTTTTTTTTTTTTTTATATATAGATATAGGAAAAAGCCAGGACAGGGCTGTAGAAGGGAAACAGATGTTATAAACAAAACAGGCTGAAAATTAGCTTAAAGCCTGAGGTATAACATAACAACCAACAGTGGCATCTTGAAATCTCTCAGGTAGCTTTGAAAGCAAGAAGCTGAAGAGAGGACATTAAACTCATACTCATATTAGGCTACAGATTTTGTTTTTTCTTCTCTCCCTCCTCCCACTTTTCTGTGATTGTAGACTGTAGTATTCAGTCTAGTTGTGTTGGGTTGTTGTTGTTATTTTTTTTTCTTTTTTCTTTTTTCTTTTTTCTTTTTTTTGCTGGTTCTGTTTTGCTGTTTTATGCTGCCCAATCTCCCTTTGGGGAACTCTCACTCCCTATATTATCCAATAAGAGTCAGTAACTTCTGCCATATAGTCAAGCTACAATCACACTCTATAAAACACCAAAACCCAGGCAAGAACAAATACCAA
>NW_006408671.1:4941947-4943701 GCF_000296735.1 Chrysochloris asiatica
AAGTCAGGAAAGGCTACAGGAACAATCAAATAAGACAGATACAGCATTGGAAACAATTCAAAACCTACAGAAAGAGGTCTAAACAATCAATAATAGAATACCAAAAATAGAGAATGCTCTGAAAGGGCAAAGGAATAGAATAAAAGAGTTGGAAGGCAGAACCATTGAGCTGGAAGACAAATCTCTCAACACCACTAAGATGGAAGAGCAAACAGAAGAAAAGGATAAAAAAATCTGAAGAAGGTCTAAGATTCATCTTGGACAACACAACATGAAGAGGAATAACTTAAGAATTATCAGCATTCCAGGACAAAAAGAATCAAACTAGTCCATAGAGGAAATAATATAAGAACTGCTAGAAGAAAAATTCTCTAACATCCTGAAAAGTGAAAAGATAAACATTCAAGAAGCTCAAAGAATCCCAGAAAGGACAGACACAAGAAGAAAATCACCGAGACATCATAATCAAGCTCTCCAAAATCAAAGATGAGGAGACACTTCTGAAAGCAGCTAGGGAAAACAGAAGTGTTACATACAAAGACAAGCAAGTCAGATTAACATCGGGTCTTTCAGCAGAAACCATGCAAGCAAGAAGGCAATGGGGAGATGTATATAAAACCATGAAAGAAAAAACTTGCCAACCAAGAATGATTTATCCAGCAAAGCTGTCAATCAAATATGAGGGTGTAATCAAAACATTCCAGGATAAACAGAAGCTAAGGGATTTTTGCCAAAGCCAACCCTGCACTACAAAACATCCTAAAGCGAGTTCTGTAGAATGAGAATCTAAAAGAACAGGCAACAACCAGAGATTTACATATGTGGCAGCACCTCCCAGAATTAAATCAATAGAAGGAAGAGTTGAGAACAGAACAAAACTATAAGAACAAACTCAGGGAATCTGGGAGGTCAGTCTATGATCAAAACAATTACAATGTAAAAGAAGGTAAACACGAAGGAACAGATATCCTGATGGTGAGAAGGTTACGCAGATTACAGGATAAAATAGACTTCACTAAATGGAAAGAAAAGTTAATGGGATATAAGACAAACTCACAGAAAATTAACACTTCGCAACATACCAAGAGAATGAAAATCCAAGAAAAACATAGAAACATTAAAACTATGAGGAAACTCACAAGAAAAAACAAAAAAGCATGAATTCAAAAAAGGAAGACACACAGAACAAAGAAAACAGCTACTCCACACACAAAATATAAATAAATAAACATAATGGCAGCAATTAATCCATTGCTATTGATAATTACACTGAATGTAAATGGATTAAATGCACCTGTTAAGAGATGGAGAGTGGCAGAATGGATAAGGAAACAAGATCCTTCAATATGTTGTTTGCAACAGACACATCTCACACCAACAATAACAGCAAAGATAAAAAATGTAGAGGACAATAAATGCTGGCAGGAATGTGGAGAGATTGGGACATGCCTGCACTGCTGGTGGGATTGCAAAATGGTCCAACCTCTCTGGAAAGCAATATGGCGTTTCCTCAGAAGGTTGAAAATAGAAATACCATATGATCCAGCAATTCCTCTACTTGGTATTTACCCACAAGAAATACGAGCCATATGATCATAGCAGCACTATTTACAATAGTTAAAAAGATGGAGACAGCCAAAGTGCCCATCAACTGAAGAATGGATGAACAAATTTTGGTACATAAACACAATGGAATATTATGCTTCCGTGAAGAATAACAAGGAAGCTGCAAGCCACCGCATAACATGGATGAA
>NW_006408671.1:4953124-4954622 GCF_000296735.1 Chrysochloris asiatica
TTGCTGCTTGTTTGTTCTGTGTGTCTTCCTTTGTTGAGTTCATGATTTTTGTGTTCTTTCTTGTGAATTTCCTCATAGTTTTAATGTTTCCATGTTTTTCTTGGATTTTCATTCTCTTGGTATGTTGTGAAGTGTTAATTTTCTTTGAGGTTGCCTTATATCCCATTAACTTTCCTATCCATTTAGTGCAGTCTATTTTATCCTGTAATCTACGTAACCTCCTCACCATCAGGATATCTGTTCCTTCGTGTTTACCTTCTTAAACATTGTAATTGTTTTGATCATAGACTGACCTCCCAGATTCCCTGAGTTTGTTCTTATAGTTTAATCCTTTTTTGTGTTTGTTCTTCTGTCTTAATGGTACTGAGAGATTTGTCTTACAGCTCAATGGTTCTGCCTTACATCTCGTCTATTCTACTCCTCTGCACTTTCAGATTTTTCTCTATTTATGATATTTTATTATTGATCATTTGGACCTCTTTCTGTAGGTTTTGAATTGTTTCCAATGCTGTATCTATCTTATTTTATTGTTCCTGTAGCACTTTCCTAACTTCTTCCTTATTTTTCTCAACTCAATTGTAAAGTGTTTTGAAACATTTTATAATCATTTTTTCTGAATTCCTTCTCAGGCATTTCCAAGGCCTGTCCTCCTTCCAGAATGGAGTCCAGGTCTACTTCTAGATCATTTGTCTCAGACATTTTATCTTTCTTCTGGACATGTGCTGATATGGTCATCTGCTTTTGCTTCTTGGACATGTTTAGGTTTTATCTGTGGCCTTAATACTTAATTGAGTATGTGTTTTGGTATTTTTTATGCTTTCTGATTGCTTCCAGGAAGATGTGATCAGGCTGTGGGCTTTCCTTTTCACTTTTCTTATTGTTTCACTCAGAGTAACTTTCACAGGCATTGTCTGTGTCCCTGATATATGGCAGTTGGTATTGGTTCTTGCCTGGATTTTGGTGTTTTGTAGAGTGTGATTGTAGGTTGGTTGTATGGCAGCAGTTGGTGACTTTTCTTGTATAATATAGGGAGACAAAGAGTTCTCCAAAGGCAGAAGGGGGTGCATATAACAGCAAAAGAACACCAGTAGAAAAAGAAAAAAAAAGACTGAAAAACAGCAACAACAAAAACAAGACTGATAACTGCAATCTCTAATCATAGAAAAAGGAAAGGAGGGAGAGAAGAAAAAGAAGGAAGAAAAAAATATCTGTAGGCTAATATGAGTTCTCTTTCCCTCCCTACAGCCCTCTCCTTGTCTTTCCTGTGTTTAAAAAAAAAAAAAAAACAGAACAGTAAGCAAACAAGAAAAGTTTAAGTCCTGCTCTTGGGCTGAGTATCTGTCGGCCGTTTGGTTTAAAGTGGAAACTGTCTCTTTAAATTTTGAGAAGATCTGTGCACATGCATAGTAGAACCCTCTGAGGGTGGGGCTGTGCTGTCCACTAGCTCTGGCAGCCCTATAGTCACCTGAATGGAGTTACGCAAACAGGAAGGGACCAA
>NW_006408671.1:4956037-4960728 GCF_000296735.1 Chrysochloris asiatica
CAGTCTAGGAGCAGAGGTCCCTGGGACCATCAAGGGAGAAGAGCAGAGAGCAGGACCCTACCCAGAAAAGCAGTGATGTCAGAGATGGAGGAAGAGATGATGACATGGAGAGATAGAGCTGCTGGGGACTTTAGACCTAGAGAGGGAAAGGGGCTGTGTTGTGGGGCAGGCTTGCAGGGTATACCCTTTGGTTGGTTGATGATGCATAGAGGGAATTATAACCATGGCAATGAAACAATATACAACAGGATGAATGTAAAACTAATATTCTCCCATGTAAACTATCACATAATTCAAAATAAAACCTTAAAAAAAAGAAAAGAGTACACATTTCTGTTCACAGTCAAATTCTTTTTTTTTTCTATTAGATAAAATCCCTAATATTTTCATAAAATTATTATTTCAAAGAATGACAGTATCTCTCCTGAGATTGGAAAACCTATAGATTACTTAAAACCAGAATATATATTCATATTAATCAATTTAGAAAATGCACTCTTCACCACATGTAGGAAATTAAAACAACACACATACAAACACAAACACAGTTTTTTCTCAGTCTCACAAGGATGGTTGACAAATAAATATGAGATATTGAAATAAGTTAACTAACATAAGTTAATCTTATTTTACAACATTAGAAAGGATCATAAAAATTCTCTACTCCAAACTATTAGTTTATATATTAAGAAAGTGAGGACAAAAGTTAGCTATTGCCAAAGTTATATAACTAATTGGTCACAAGGGTGGAATCACACTTTGTTCATAGACAAAATCTACTAAATTCTCTCACTTATAAGCCAAGCCCTTATTTGTTGACTAAGCTTATCTTGCAAAAATGACGAAGACTTTTGCTTTCATTGTCTTTCTGTGAGGTTTATACCAACTCCAGTGAAATATCTCCAGATATGCTCTTCTCCCTAAAAATATCGCTTTTGAAGCATGATGAAGATTCTGAACAGCAGGAGTATGTTCTGAGGTTCAGACTGTTTAATTCCCAGTCTTATCTACTAAAATCTATGTATGCTTGAAAAATTAACCCATTTTTATTGCTTTTACTAAAAAAAAACAAATCATTATTTCTAATATTGTTCAATATTGGGAACAATACAATTGTCTACAAAAGAAGCAAGAGTAACAATATCTATTTTAAAACAATATTTTAAGGTCCCATAAATCAAGATAGGGGATATTGCCAATGACTGACAAATAGAGTCTTAATGCCATTTTCATGTTCAACAGATTAAAGAAACAAAAAAAATATTGAAATCACACAGACTCTGAGTTTAAAAAATGTTAAGATAAACTGAAGAGATTATGAATTATTGAGAAAATTTAGCAAAAAGAGAAAATCAGGCCAGAAGCACTTATACTTTCACAAACTTGATCTCTCTTCATTGGATGCATTATTATTATTATTATATCCATTATATTTTGAGCCTGAAATGAACCTTACTCTTACTGAACCTCAAAACTATTGACATTTTGTTCTGGACCATTCCTTGTTGTGGGGGATGCTATGAACATTGTAAGGTATTCAGAATCAATCTAATGTCTACCCACTTCCAAAACAGAGACAGTATGTTGTTGTTGTTATGTGCCGTTGAGTCGATTCTGACTCATAGCGACCCTGTACAGGGTTTCTGAGGCTGTAAATTTTAAACCTCATCTTTCTCCCATGGAACAGCTGGTAGTTTCGAACTGATTACCCTGAGGTTAGCAGCCAGATTCGTAACCACTATGCTACCAGAGCTCCTTAGAGACAGTATAAGCTTCTATAATTCTTAACTGATGTTAAATGGGTCTTTTTCAGTAGATTTTCCTGCCATACCCCACTTGTTGTTGTTGTTAGCTGCTATCGAGTCGGTACCAACTCATAGCAACCTTATGCACAGCAGAATGAAACAGTGCTCCATCCTGGGCGAGCCTCACTACTGTTGCCATGCTTGAGTCCATCGATGCTGCCACTTGGCCAATCCATCTCCTTGGGGGGGTCTTCCTCTTTTTCTCTGACCTTCCACCTTACCAGACATGATATCCTTCTCCAGTGACTGGCCCATCCTAACAGTATGTCCGAAGTATGAGAGACGAAATTTGGCCATCTTGGCCTCCAAGGAACACTCTAGCTACACTTCTTCCAAAAAGGATATATTGGTTCTTTTGGCAGAACATGACACTTTAAATATTCTCTTCCAACACCATAACTCAAATGTGTCGTTTCTTCTACGGTCTTCCTTATTCACTGTCCAGCTTCTGCATCCATATGAGGTTATTGAAAATACCATGGCTTTGATGAGGCGCAACTTAGTCCTCAAGCTGACATCTTTGCTCTTCAACACTTTATCTACACTTAGGCCCATGCGATTTCTAATCAACAGCATTTATTTACCACTTATATCCTCTAAAGCAGTGAGGGAAATGGCAGGTTATCCTCTAAGTAACAGAATATTCCTATATAAGAAGAATAACTGTAAATAACAACCTAAATAACAAATTACCCCTCCAGACTTACTAATATCTCTCTCTCTCTACAATTAGGTATGTTTCAGAATCAGATGCTTAATTCCTTTGTTTGGTCCTTATTCATATCATCCTTATAGCTTGAATTTCAGTTCTTTTTCTCCTAAATTAATTTACTAAATAATATTATTTGCTCAAATATTATATGCATATGTAGAAATAAATATGTATGTCCATATTTACACACCATAAAAAATGGGCAGTATATACATACATATATAGAGATATAGATATAGATATAGATTTTTTTTTTTTTAGATAGCCTATATTTTAATAAAATTTGATGTATTAATCAGACTTGTTTCCCTGACCATCATCACAACTACTTGTTGTTGTTAGGAGCCATTGAGTCAGTACTGATTCATAGCAACCTTAGGAACAAAAGAATGAAACACTGCCTGGTCCTGGGCCAACTTCACAATTGTTGTCACGGTTGAGTCCATGGATGCTGCCATTTCACAATCCATCTCGCTGGGGGGTCTTCCTCTTTTTCTCTGACCCTCCACCTTACCAAACATGATATCCTTGTCCAGTGACTGGTCCCTCTTGACAATATGTCCAAAGTATGAGAGACAAAGTTTGGCCATCCTGGTCTCCAAGGAGTGCTCTGGCTGTACTTGTTCCAACACAGATCTGTTTGTTCTTTGACAGCCCATGGCAGTTTCAATATTCTTTTCCAACACCATAGTTCAAATGCATCAATTCTTCTGTGATCTTCCTTATTCACTGACCAGCTTTTGCATGCATACGAAGTTACTGAAAATACCATTGCTTGGGTCAGGCGCACTTTTTTGCTGACATGTTTGCTCTTCAACACTTTTAAAAAGTCTCGTGCAGCTGATTTGCCTAATGCAATATGTAGTTTGATTTCTTGACTGCTGCTTCCATAAGTGTTGATAGTTAATCCAAGAAGAATGAAGTCCTTGACAACTTCACTCTTTTCTCTGTTGACAAGAATGTTGTTTATTGGTCCAGTGGTGAGGATTTTTATATTCTTTACATTGAGATGCAATCCCTACCAAACACTGTGCTCTTTGATCTTCATCAGTTAATATTTTAAGGCCTCTTCACATTCAGCAAGTAAGATTGTATCATCTGCAAACTTGAGGTTGTTAATGAGTCTTCCTCCAATCTTGATGTCATGTTGTTCTTCATCTAACCCAGCATCTCGGATAATTGGTTCAGCATAAAGGTTGAATAAGTATGTGAAAGAATACAACCTTGTTTCACAGCTTTTTTAAATTTTAAAACATTCAGTGTTCCCATGTTCTATTAGAACAACTGCTTCTTGGTCCAGTTACAGATTCCTCATGAACACAATTAAGTGCTTTGCAATGTTGTCCATAGCTTGTCTTGAGCCACACAATCGAAAGTCTTTGCATAGTCAATACAGCACCAGGATGCATCTTTTTGGTATTCTTTGCCTTCAGCCAAGATCCATTGGACATCAGCAGTGATATCTCTTGTTTCATGTCCTTTTCTCAATCCAAGTTGAACCTCTAAAAGTTCTCTGTCAATGTATGCTTGCAGCCGTTTCTATATTACCTTTAGTAAAACTTTATTTGCATGGGTTATCAAAGAGAATATCCGATGATTTCTGCATTCCGTTGGGTCACCTCTCATTGGAATGGGCACAAATATGGATCACTTCCAATCAGTCAGTCACATAGTTGTCTTCTAAATTTCTTGGCAGAGATGAGTGAGTACCTCCTGTGCCACCTCACTTTCTTAAAAGATTTCAAGTTGTATTTTGTCAATTCATAGTGCCTTGTTCTTTGCCAATTCCTTCAATGCACCTTGAACTTCCTCCTTCAGTATCTTTGGCTCTTGATCATATGCTACCTATTGAAATGATTAAACATCAACCATTTCCTTTTAGTACAATCATTCTGTGTATTCTTCTCATCTTCTTTTGATACTTTCTGCAACATTCAATAATTTGACCCAAAAATCATTCAATAATGAAAATTGAGGCTTGATTTTTTTTCTTTAGTTCCCCCAGCTTGACAAATGCTGGGTGTGTTCTTCCTTTTTGGTTTTCTGACTCCAGATCATTGACCATTTTTTGGTAATATTTGATTTTGTCTTCTTGTGCTGACTTTTGAATTTTCTGTTCAGCTCTTGTACTTCCTCATTTCTCCCATTTGCTTTAGCATCTCTACACTGGAGAG
>NW_006408671.1:4961088-4969583 GCF_000296735.1 Chrysochloris asiatica
TGTGGGGAATAATGAGTTGAGTTAGAGTGCAAAGTCATTTGAACTCCAAGGTCTGTGGTTCAAGCTCACCAGCTGTTCCTTGGAAACCCTATACAGGTTCACTATAGTTGGGACTCAACTGAATAGTACTTAACAACAACAACAAAATCCACTTGGTGAGATCCATATGTATAATCCTCTCATTCTGTCTAAAGTAGGTATTTGAAATAAACAAATCATTGATTTTGCAGAATTCTATCATGCAATCTCCAGTATCATTTCTATCACCAAGGCTATATTTTCCAACTACAACACATACAACTCCAATGATTGCAACACCATTTTTCAGTTTGTCATTCCCAGCATAGTAAACCATTTGGTTGACAGATTGAAAAAGGTCAATACCAGTCCATTTCAGCTCACTAATGCCTAAGATATTGATATTTATGTATTCCATTTAATTTTTAACAATTTCCAATTTTCCTAGAATCATACATCATACATTTAATGTTTCAATTATTAATGGATGTTTACAGTTGTTTCACGTCATTTTGAGTTGTGCCTCATCAGCAAATGAATGTTCCAAGGTCTTTAGTCCATTTGTGTCATCACGGTCAACTCTGCTTTGAGGAGGCAGCTCTTCTCCAGCCCCATTTTGAGTGCCTTCCAACCTGAGGGGCTCATTTTCTGGCACTATATCTGACAGTGTTTCTCTGATTTTCATAAGTTTTTCAGTGACTAAATATTTGGAAGTAGTTCATCACTCTTTCTTCCTAGACTGTCTTTGTCTGGAAGCTCATTTTAAACTTGTCCACGAGTGACTCTGCTCGTATTTAAAATACCAGTGGCATAGCTTCTAGAATCACAGCCACTCCCAAGCCACCACAGTACGACAAACTGACAGATGAGTGGTGGACCACTTAATTGGTAGTGTAGTGGTTATAAGTTGGGTTGCCATCTTCAAGGCCAGCAGTTCAGAACTGCACGAGCCAGCTCACACCACCTGGTCAGCAGAGACAATGCAGTTTAGAAATAAAACACAGATACAAATTAGGAATTAAGGTAGACCATAAGACTCGTGACTTCTAGGATCAAGAGCCAAGCAGGACTCATGATCTCTAGGATCAAGAGCCCTGACACATGGTGTTACTCATATTTATTAGGCTCCAGTCTTCATCGCTGAAGGATGTCTTACATCACTGACATTAAAGGGGTCTTTTGATGTTGTTCTGATTAAGGAAATGTTCTTAGGGGAGAGAAAAACAAGACTATAATTAAGGGTTGCATGAGTAAATTTCAAGAGAGAACAATGTAAGGTACTGGTTATCACATCTGGTCATCGAATATCAATCCGGCATTGCATCATGGCACTGGCAATAAGGAGCAGCTTACTGCTTCCTTATGCCATGGCCCAGACATGACTCTCTTCCTCCTGTGTATGTCCTTGGTAGTCTCCAACACAGAATTTCCATACATTCTAGGGGAGAAGGATTAAACTTTCTGCTCCCATAAAAATTTACAGCTTTAGAAACACTATGCATGGTTGCTATTAGTCAGAACCAACTGCATGGCACATAACCACCAACCAGCATTATACTTTATTAGAGATGACTCATTCACAGAATAAAACATTCATTTATCAGAACAAACTACACATTGTGCTTTAAAGTGCTTGCATCAAAACATAGCTCTCAAAAATCTAAGGTAGGAAGAATATCATCCTTTTATGGCAGGATGATATTAAAAAAGAAATATAAACAACCATATTATAGTCAGTATAGTTATTTAGAAGTAACACAGAACACTTGCCTTTAGAGTATCTTCAGCTGGTTATTTAAAATTTCCATCTTTAATTTTTTTTTTTTTTTTAATCAAAGATGCTGGTCAATACTTTATAGCTTTTCTGAGCTCGTGTATTCTGATCAAACTTTGGAATATAAAAGATTAAACTTCTCAGCTAATTACATGCCTGAAGGCACATTAACAATGCAAGTGTCAATGCTCTGTTAAAATTCATTTTATATTTTTAACACAGTCCTGACAGCAAAACTTTGAAAGCAACAAAGTGTAAAGAGTTATGTTTTCTTATTTTAAAAGCTAGCCAAAGAGCCTTGAGAAATTGGAACTTCATAATTTTACATTATGGAAACAACCAGAGGTAATATATAATCAAAATGAATTTTTACATACTTAAAAATGTCATGGATCCTTGAATTACAGTGAGAAGGACCTTAAGAATATTATGATAGTAGTTTTGTATTTTACTATTTAGATTGCTAAAGCATAGAATTATTTTGAGACTTGTATGAAGATAGACAGAGAAAGATACGTCTAAATATAAGAACTATTAATTACTACCTCAGAGAAATTTCTACAGAATCATGGTTCTTCCTAAAAAAAGTAGAAAGATAATGTTTATAATATATTTGCAGTTTATATTATCTACATTATACCAACTACATTTATGATTAGATTATACATAAGAATTCTGTGAATCTAATCTCGACACAGAATTTTTTAAATTTGTATCAAATCAACCATTGATACGAAAAAAAAAAAAAAAAAATCACTGCCTTAGAGAATGGTGAGTAATTTCTAGTTTAGAATGAATCAAGAAGAATAATTTAATCAGCCAAAAATTTAAACATAATTTGTTATAAGGCAGATAAAATAATAGTTTAGCATTACTAATTAAGTAGCATATGCATCATAATTTAATATATAACAAAAATAAGAATAATCTTGGAAATAAAATGAAACAATACATTTAACCCATTCTATTTCTGATTTTTTAAATGATATAAAAAATGTTTGCTTAATTGTAAGTTAAAGACATGAATGAATATTTCTAATATCCATGCAGAGAGAATATGAACATAATATTAAATTTTAAATTTCCTCATAATAAAGCTTCTAAGGAGTCTGATAACTTCATGTTTATTAAGAAGGTAGATTATATAGTTGAGAGAAATCTAGGTTTAATGACAAAAATTTAGAATTATATTACCCCATAATTAAAAATTTTATCATGTGCAAATGGCTTACTTTCTCTGAGCCTCATTAGGCTTATATCTAAAAGGAGATGATTACTCTAAAAATGTTAATATTTGTTTTTGTCTTTAGGTTATTCTGTGCTGAAGATAATTGTTTGTTTTAAATAATTGTAATTTGTGATTACTTTTGTAAAAAATTATCAATTAGCCCATATTGGGAAAGAGAATTTTAAGGTGAAAATTATTTTGAATGATTTACTTTTGTAATCCTCTTAGGAATCAGGAAAATAAGGAGCTAGAAATTTGCATATGTTTAATTCTTTAAGACTTTTGACCAAAAATTCTGTTAAGATATTTCAAAGGCTGCATTGCTACTCCCAGGTCTATGACAGAGCCAAAGTGCCCCTCAGCACTATACAATCAGACTGCTGTTCAATGAACTGGGAAATATATTTTGCACATTTTCCTTTTTTCTTTTTAGATTACTGCAGATATTATAGAACAACTGAGGGCCTATTTACAAATTATTGCTGTAAAAAAAATTAAAAAATCTTGAAAGATGAAACCAAAATTAAATGTTGTCATAACTACTTACTCTTTATGCACTTAAAAATCACAGCTAGAAATTTATTTGGCCAATATGCTCATAGTTATATGTTGCTGTACACACATCACAAAGTGTTTAGAGAAAGGAAGTAACTGATTCTCAATGGACCTAATTTGAAATGATAAGTACTTTCATTTAATAGGTAAATGTGCTGTATAGCGAATTTTATAATCACACTTTCCCAAGATAACATAAGTGCATTTAATATTGATAAAACAAGAAGATCTTTCAAATATTTCATAAATGTTTATTGAAGATATAGAAGTGCTATACATTTTGCTAGTCACAAAATATCCAAAAATGAAAGCAAGTTAGAATTAAATTAGAGAGAGTGAGAAGCAATGTGACAACTGCAAAACCCGGTGGGAAGTGATATGATGTGAGCATGCATAATATGTTTTGTAAATAATGATGGAGCATCTACCCTGACCTTGGAGGAAAGTGCATTTTGAAGTTCTTCAGAGTCTTTTTTTCTATGTTCAGGGCATATCTGAAAGAAACAAAATGGGGAAACAAATTTATGTGCACAAAAGTAATTCCAGTGGGGTAAATGAACTTAACGATAAGAGTTAATATTTGTGTCTTCTAAGGTGCTGGTGTTTGTTGTTGTTAGGTGCCATTGAGTTGGTACTGACGCATAGCAACCTTATGCACAGCAGAACCAAACACTGCCCAATCCTGAGCTAACCTGCCAATTGTTGCCATGCTTGAACACATTGAAGCTGCTACTTTGCTAATCAATCTCCCTGGGGGTCGGTCTTCCTCTTTTTCTCTGACCCTCCATGTTACCAAACATGATATGCTTCTCCAGTGACTTGTTTCTCCTGACAATATGTCTGAAGTATGAGAGACAAAGTTTGGCCATCTTGGCCACCAAGGAACATTCTAGCTGAACTTCTGACATCCCAGATCTGTTGGTTCTTTTGGCAGCCCATAGCACTTTCAATATTCTCCTCCAACACCATAACTCAAAAGCATCAATTCTTCTATGGTCTTTCTTATTCACTGTCCAACTTTCACTTGCAGATGAGGATATTGAAAAAACCATGGCTTGGGTCAGATGCACCTTAGTTCTCAAGCTGACATCTTTGCTCTTCAATACTTTAAAAAGGTCTTGTGCAGCTGATTTGCTTAATGCAAACTTCTTTGCTGTTGCTTCCATGAGTGTTGATAGTTGATCCAAAAAGCATGAAGTCCTTGATAACATCAACCTTTTCTCCATTGATAAGAATGTTGTTCATTGGTCCAGAGGTGAGGATTCTTGTTTTCTTTATATTGCCATGCAATCCATACCAAAGGCTATGCTCTTTGATCTTAGAGGCAGACTATTGAACAGATCAAGAGGATACTGTGTGGTTTAAAATTAGGAAAAGCATGCTTCAAGGTTATATCCTTTCAGCATACTTAATCAATTTAAATGTTGACCATATAATTCAATAAACCGGAGTATATGAAGACAGCAATGACATGAGAATGAAGTCAAAGCTCCTTAGTTATCTGCAGTACTCAAAGGAGACAACTTTGCTTGCTGAAAATGAATAGGTCTTGAAGCACTTACAGACAATGATCAAAGACTACAGCTTTCTATCTGGATTTCACCTTAATATAAAGAAAAAAAAAAAAAAACTGCTTACAGCTTTCACAGATAGCAACATCATGACAAATGAAGAAAATATTGAAATTTTCAAGGATCTTGATTTGCTTGGATCCACAATTAACACCCATGAAAGTACAAATAAAAAAATCAGATGACATATTACATTAAGCAACTGCTCTGCAAAAGACATCTTTGAATTGTTAAAAAGCAAAGATTCCTTGTTGAACACTAAGATGTAGTTAATACAAGCCGTGATTAATGATAAGACCAAAGAAGAAGTAATACATCTGAATTTATGTGTTGGCACAAAATTTTTATTATACTATGGACTTTAGAAAAACAAACAAATCTGTGTTGGAAGTAGAGCTAAAATGCTCCTTAAAATGGAAGATGGTAAAACTTAGTTTCTAGTACATTGGACATGTTATCAGGAAGGACCAGTACCTGAAAATGGATATCATGTTTGGTAGAGTGTCAGTAAAAAATAGAAAGATTCACAACAAAAAGAAATGACATGGAGACCTCAAACTTGTCTTCTAACTACAATGATTATAAGGATGCTACAAGGGCAGAACTGTGCTTGATTATATTACACATAGTATTGTTAAGAGTCAGAAATGACTGAAAAGCACATGACAGCAAAAACAAAATTTACACTGAGAGTTGCAGTTCATGATCAGTTTATTTGATTTCCAATCATGTTGAGTCCATGTGTGTCTGTCTAGAATTGTGCTCCATGAATTTTCAGTGACTGACTTATCTAAAGTAGATTGCCAGTCCTTCATTATGTGATTCCTGTGATTGCACTTGAATCTCCAAAATTTCAGTTAGAAGCTGAGTGCTATAACCATTTGTACCACAGACTCAATTTTAAGGGTTGTTATTGTTTTTAAGTGTCATGGAGTTGGTTCTGACCCATAGTGATTTATATAGTTACTAGGGTCAAAATAAAGGTTAGGGGGTAAATTAGAAAAGTGTATTCTCCATTTTTATGTTTTGAAATTACCTATTCACCAACTCCGAACTTTCCTTGAAAGATTGTATTTACAGTATCATTTTTTTCCCTGCATTTTGAGTTTACCTACAATCACCATAAAATATATTTTAATTCCTGTGAAATTTAAATAAATATTATATATTGTATTAATCTATATTTTCTCTGGCATTCCTACCCACCCTGTGTCTGCCCAAGACTGTAGAGGTTTTGAACTTCTCTACATTACATGCTCCAATGTTTACTCTTTTCACATTATTACGATGGGTTCCTGATACAGGGATGTAAAATAAACACTGGATTAATAACCACAAGTTTGATGTTTCAAATACACCAGTTTCTCATCAGAAACCCTATACAGGGCCCTATGAAACATAAAGGACTCTAAAACACTTAACAATAACAACAGCAATGATAATGTGCTTTGGATGAATAAAAAGAAAATATAATTTTCTATTGCTATGCAATATAGTCACCACTTGTCTGTCAGTTTGTCTTATTGTGGTGACTTACATGTTGCTGCGATGCTGGAAGCTTTGCCACTGGTATCACCCATGGTGGACAGCTTTCAGTGTAGCTTCAAGAGTAGGACAGCCTAGATAGAAGGTATGCAGACTACTTCTGAATATTTAGCCCCTGAAAACCTTATGAATAGTAGCAGCATATATGGTACCAGAAAATAAACCACTAAGTTAGAAAGGCACACAAAATGTTTCTGTGGAAGATCTCTCTCCACAAAGTAGAGTAGACTGTAATGTTGTGAATGGAGTAAACCTTCATTGGCTGATGGAGCACATTTTAAATTGAGGAAGAAATGCTACAAACATCCATTAATAATTCCAATATTGAAAGTACAAAATATCAACTATAGAAGTTGTCAAAAATGAAATGGAATGCATGAGTAACTATCTAAATCCTAATCATTAATGAGTTGAAATAAACTGGTATTGGTCTTTTTGAATTAGAAAATTATATGGTTTACTATGCCAGCAATGACAAATTCAAGAGAAATGAAATGAAAGTCATAATTTAAAAGGGCATGTTATGATCTATCTTGAAATACAGTGTTTTCTGGGTTGAATAATATCCATACATCTACAAAGAAGAACAGTTAATAACACTATTATTCAAATTTATGAACCAACTACTAAAGCCACTATTGATAAAATTTAAGAATTCTACCAATTTCAAACATGCAATTAAGATATATAGTTAATTACTAGAGATTCAATGTGAAAGTTGGAAATGAAAAGGAAATGTCATAAGTTGGGAAATAAGACATTGATGATAAAAATGATGATAGAGAACATATGATAGAATTTTTCAAGATCAATAGTTTATTTATTGAATACATTTTAAACAACATAAGTGGCAATTATAGAAATGGACTACACCAGATGGAAACACAAGTATCAAATCGGCAATATCAGTGAGAAAAGATGGTGGAAAGGTTCAGTATCATCAGTCAAAACAAGGCCAGGGGCAGACTTTGAAATAGACGACCATTTGCTCATATGCAAGTTCTGACAGAAGCTGAAGATAACTAAAACAAGTCCATAAAAGCCAAAACATTACCTTGAATATATATTCCACCTGGATTTCTAGATGATTCCAGGAACAGAGTTGATGCATTAGACACTGATGATTGGTCATCAGAAGATTTCTGGGTTACATCTAGATTGTTATATAAGAAGAAAAGCAAATGTTCATTAAAAAGAGAGAAAAGAAAAGAAAAAACAAAATGGATATAAGAAGAAACGCTGACACTTGCTCTTGAGCATAGAGAAGCTAAAGCAAAGGAAGAAATTAGTAGTAAAACAGATGAATAGAAAATGTAAAATGGCAACTTGAGAAAACAAAGTAAAATATTATAATGAAATGTGCAAAGACCTGTAGCTAGAAAACTAAGGAAGAACACATTCAGCATTTCTGAAACTGAAGAATTGAAGAAAAATTTCAAGCCTTGAATTGAAATATTGAAGGTTTTTTTGGTTAAAACATTGAATGATGTGAAAATCATTTAAAAAAAAAAAAAGTAAGAAATAAACAAAGTCAATGTACCAAAAGTGAAAGGTTGGTGTTCAATCTTTACAGAAGGTACCATAAACTGAAGAAGTCCAAGATGCACTGAAGGCATTGGTGAAAACAAGGATCTAGAATCTGACAGAATGCAAACTAAACTCTTAAACAAACTGATGCTACACTGAGGGCAAGCACTCATGGATGCCAAGAAAATTTAGAAGATAAATATCTGTTAAACCTATTAGAAGAGATCCATCGTTGCATCCATACCAAAGAGAGGTGACCCCAAGGAACATAGAAATC
>NW_006408671.1:4970043-4974237 GCF_000296735.1 Chrysochloris asiatica
TACAACCTTGCTTTGCTGAAAGTGAAAAAGACTTAAAATGCTCACTGATGAAGATAAAACATTACAGCCATCAGTAGTGATTGTACCCCAATGAAATTAGAACAACAAAGATCACTGAACAAATAAATCACATTATGGTAAGTGGAGAAACGATTGAACTTGACAAAGCCTTCATTTTGCTTGTATCCACAATCAGCATTCCTGGAAGCAACAGTCAAGAAATCAAATTATATAGGCAAGGCTTGATGGTGGATAGGGTGGACATGCAGTGAGGTTCAACATCAGCAATACCACAGAATACCAGGCAAAGCAGATACAGGGCAGAGTTCCCAAACTCAGAATCACATAGGAAGGAATTTAAAAAGATTTTAAAAATCTGAAGGCTTATAGCTAATGGAACTTGTAGTGAAAGTAAGAAATCATGTACTTTTGAATCTGCTGGGCTCAGATTTTGAATCTGCTTGGTTCACTTGAGTGAGACCAAATGGCAAGAACAATTGGAAAAGCAGAAACACCACAGAAAAATACTGCAGAAACCTTGGAGTAAAGGTGGACAATGCACTTTGTCTTTTTCTAATTTTTTGGTATCTTTTCATTGCCTCTCCCCTCCCAATATTTGCACACCTCCATTCTGGTGACTAGAGGGGGTGCCTGAGTGAGTGGACACCCCCCTCCCTTACCACTGGTGGGTTCTTCTGCAATGCATGCACACAGATACTCTCATCTCAAGAGTTGGCCCTGAACTGCTTTGTTTTGTGTGTTTTTTCAATACAGAAAAGGCCAGAAAACAAGGGGTGTGGCGAGGGAAAGAAAGTATAAAAACAAAAGAGAACAAAAATTAAATTAAATCCTGAGGTACAGCATAACAACTAACAGTGGCTTCTTGAATTCTCTCAGGCAATTTGAAGACAAGAAGCTGAAAGATGACATTAAAGTCATACTCATATTAGGCTAAAATTTCTTTCTTTTTTTTTTTTTTCTTCCCTCCCTCCTCTCCCTTTTCTGTGATTATAGACAACAGTATCCAGTCTAATTTTTTTTGTAGTTTTTCTCATGGTTTTTTCTTTTTCTTTTTCTTCTTCTTCTTCTTCTTCTTTTTTTTTTTGCAGTTGCTGTTTTTCAGTTTTATGATGACTGTTCTACCTTTGGGGGACTCTTTCTTTCCCTTTATTACCCAAGAAGATACAACAACTGCTGTCATATAGTCAAGCTACAATAATACTCTATAAAACACCAAAATCCAGGCAAGAACTAATAACAACTGCCATATACCAGGTAGGCAGACAACACCTGTGAAAGTTATTCTGAGTTAAGCAATAAGAAGAGTTAAAAAGGAAGCCCACATCCTGATCACATCTATCTGGAAGCAGTCAGAAAGCATAAAAAAAATATCAAAACATACTAAATTAAGTATGAAGGCCACAGATAACACT
Source organism: Chrysochloris asiatica (assembly GCF_000296735.1). Lineage (NCBI taxonomy): Eukaryota > Metazoa > Chordata > Mammalia > Afrosoricida > Chrysochloridae > Chrysochloris > Chrysochloris asiatica. The sequence continues at coordinate 4,971,477 of NW_006408671.1, forward strand.
AAACATGTTCAAGAGACAAAAGAAGATGACCATATCAGCACATGCCCAGAAACAAGATAAAATGTCTGAGACAAATGACAGATTATATCCTGAAAGAAGGGCAGGCCTTGGAAATACCTGAGAGGGAATTCAGAAAAATGATTATAAAATGCTTCAAAACACTTTACAATGGAGTTGAGAAAAATAAGGAAGAAGTTAAGAAAGTGCTACAGTAACAATCAAATAAGATAGAAACAGCATTGGAAATGATTCGAAACCTACAGAAAGAGACCTAAACAATCAATAATAGAATATCATAAATAAACAACACACTTAAAGGGCAAAGGAGTAGAATAGAAGAGATGGAAGTCAGAACCAGTGAACTTGAAGACAAGTCTCTCAATAGCACTAAGATGGAAGAACAAACAGAAAAAAGGATTAAAAAAAATTTGAAGATTCATGTTACACAACATGAAAATGAATAAATTAAGAATTATCAGCATTCCAGAACAAGAAAAATCACACAAGTCCACAGAGCAAATACATGAATAACTTCTAGAAGAAAAATTCTCGAACATACTGAAAAGTGAAAAGCTAAACATTCAAGAAGCTCAAAGAACCCCAGGAAAGACAGACACACACAAAAAAAAATCAACAAGACAAATCATAATCAAGCTCTCCAAAATCAAAGGTAAGGAGACACTCCTGAAAGCAAGTAGGGAAAAGAGAAGTGCTGTACACAACGGCAAGCAAGTCAGATTAAGCTGGGATCTCTCAGCAGAAACCATGCAATCAAGAAGGCAATGGGAGACATCGATGAAACCCTGAAAGAAGAAAAAAAACCCAAAAAACTGACAACCAAGAATCCTTTATCCAGCAAAGCTGTCAATCAAATATGATGACCTTGTAAACAAAACTTTCCAGGATAAACAGAAGCTAAATGATTTTTCCCTGAGCTACAAACCCTGAGCTACAAAACACCCTAAAGGGAGTTCTGTGGACTGAGAACAAACAATAACAGACAACAAACAGAGATTGACATATGTGTCAGCATCTCTCAAAACTAAACTGACAGAAGGAAGAGTTAAGAACAGAGCAAAACCATAAGAACAAAGTCAGAGAATCTAGGAGGTCAGTCTTTGATCAAAACAATTACAACGTAAAATATGGTAAACACATAGGATCAGAGATCCAGATGGTGACAAGGTCAGCTAGATAACAGGATAAAATAGACTGCACTAAATGGAGGGAAAAACTAATAGACTATAAAATAACCTCAAAGAAAATTAACACTTCACAAGATAACAAGAAAATGAAAATCTAAGAACATGGAAACATTAAAACTATGAGGAAACTCACAAGAAAGAACACAAAAAGCATGAACTAAGCAAAGGAAGGCACACAGAACAAAGAAAGTAGCAACACCCCCCAAAATAAACATAATGGCAGCTATTAATCCATACCTATTGATAATCACACTGAATGTAAACAAATTAAATGCATCAGTTAAGAGACAGAGGGTGGCGGAATGGATAAGAAAACAAGATTCTTCAATATACTGTCTGCAAGAGACACATCTCACACAGAGAGACAAAAACAGATTAAAAGTCAAAGGATGGAAATAAATAGACCAAGCTAATTGCAATTAAAACAAAACAAAACAAACAAACAAACAAAAAAAACGAAAAGGAATGAAAGTACTAATCTCTGATAAAATAAACTTTAAGGCAAAAACCAGCATGATAGATAAAAATGGACATTATCTCATGATTAAAGGGACAATTGAACAAGATGAAATAACCATAATAAATATCTATGCTCCCAATGAAAGAGCTCCAAAATACATAAAACAAACTCTAATAGATTAGAAGAAAGAAATAGACGAATCTACAATAATAGTGGGTGATTTTAATATTCTAATTTCAACAATGGATAGAAGAACCAGAAACTTGACAAAGACATGGAAGAACTAAACAACAAACTTTGCCAACTAGACTTCATAGGTGTGTACAGAGCATTCAACCCAACAACAGCACAATACACATTCTTTTCCAGTGCACATGGAGCATTCTCCACAATAGGCCATGTCTTATGCCACAAAATAAATCTCCATAAATTTACAACTATCAAAATACTACAAAGCATCTTATCAGACCAGAGTGCTATCAAATTAGAAATCAAAAATAGGAAGACCAAGGAAATAAGACAAATACATGAAAACTGAATAATATCCTGCTGAAAAGCGACTGGGTAGTAAAAGAAATTAATGTGAAATCACAAAGTTCCTAGAAACAAATGAGAATGAAAACACAACAAACCGAAATTCTTGGGACACTGAGAAAGCAGTGATGAGATGACAATTTATTGCAATAAAGGCACACATCCAAAAAGAAGAAAGAACCAAACTTGACACATTAACACAGTATTTACTGCAATTAGAAACAGAAAAACAGAGAGAACCTACAGACACCAAAATAAAAGAAATGATAAAGTTTAGAGTAGAAATAAATGATATAGAAAACAGAGAAGCTTTACAAAGAATCAACAGGGACAAGAAACTAGTTTTTTGAAAGGATTAAGAAAATTGACAGACCATTGGCAAACCTAACAAAAGAAAACAGAGAGAAGACCCAAATAACACTCATTAGAAACCACATGGGCAATGTTACAATGGAACCAAAGGAAATCAAAAGGATAATAACAGAATACTATGAATAGTTGTACGACAAGGAATTTGAAAATGTAGAAGAGATGGATATATTTTTAGAAAAAATATGACGTA
>NW_006408671.1:4977117-4978195 GCF_000296735.1 Chrysochloris asiatica
ATATAATGCAATCCCAATCCAGATTCCAACAACATTCTTCAAAGTGATGGAAAAAAAAAATTATAAACTTTTTATGTAAAGGAAAGAGACCCAGGATAAGCAAACCACTGCTTAAGAAGAAGAATAAGGTTGGAAACCTCTCAATCTCCGTCTTCAAAATGTATTACCTGTCTACAGTGGTCAAAAAATCTAGGTACTGGTATAATGAAAGATGCATTGATCAATGGAACAAACTCAAGAAACAGAAATTAACCCATCCACATACCGCCAACTGATTTTTGACAAAACACATAAATATATAGCATGGGGTGGTGATAGTCTCTTCAACAAATGGTGCTGGCAAAACCGGAAAGCAATATGCAAAAGATTGAAACAGCACCGTCACCTCACACCTTATACAAAAACCAACTCAACATAGATTAAAGAACTAAATGTGAATCCCAAAATTATGAAGACCATCAATGGAAAAATAGGGACACATTTGAGGGCAATAATTCAGGGAATACACAGACTTCCAAACGTTTTGAAAACTACACAAACAAAAGTAGACAAAATAGATTATTTTGGGCATACTAAAAACTAAGAACCTGCGTGCATCAAAATAATTCACCAGAAGAGTAAAACGGAAATCTACACAATGGGAAAAAATCTTTTGCAATGACATGTCAGACAAGGGACCCATTTCTAAAATATATAGGAAACTCAATACCTCAACAAGAAGAAGACAAATCACTCAATTAAAAAATGGGCACAGAACACGAACAGACACTTCAACAAGGAGGAGATCCGGGCAGCCAACAAACATACAAATAAAGGTTCACGATTACTAGCCATTGTTGTTGTTGTCAAGTGCTGTTGATTCAATTCCTATCCACAGTGACCCTGTATAGAGTTTCCAAGGAGCAGCTGGTGAGGTTGAACTGCTGACCTTACAGTTCAAATGGCTTTGCAGTCTAGTGCATTAACCCACAGCAGCACACTAGCCATTAGAGATGAAAATCAAAACAACAATGATATATTATTTCACACCAGCAATAACAACAAAGATGTAAAAAATAAAGGACAATGAATGTGGAGA
>NW_006408671.1:4982732-4983640 GCF_000296735.1 Chrysochloris asiatica
AGAAGAAAGAAGAGGAAATAAAAGTAATCTGATACAATTTGATGAACTTGACCTATATCTATGGATGCAATAGCTCAAAAGCGGGAACAAATCTTTACAACGAGGAACATTACCACCCCTTCCATACACAGAGTAGACAAGGATAGACTACTTGAACATTGGCTACCCAAAATGGGAGGGCTATAAAGGCAAGAAGTGACTGGCTTATAAGCTTTCAAGAGGGAACCTACATCCAGAGAGCTTGGAGGAAGGTAGAGTCTCCACTGAGTAGTATCCAATCTGTCAGGGTGGGGCTGATTAAAGGAGATGCGGATGGGACTCTTGTGATTCAATAGTGAATAATTGCTATCCGGTCTGATTGTGAGGGTTGGAACTGTAAAGATAGACGTTTTGTAGCAAAAGGAGGGAGTGATTGACTTTGCAGTGTAGGAGCGGATGTCCCTGGTACTAAAGGGAGAAGTGTGGAGAACAGGACCCTACTCAGAGAAGCAGTGACACCAGAGATGGAGGCAGAGGAGATGACTTGGAGAGATGGCACACCTGGGGACTTTAGACCCAGAGACAGAGATTGGCTGTGTATTGACGACTGGGGTCAGGCTTTCAGGGTATACCTTTTTGTTGGTTGATGATGCATGGAGGGGATTGTAACCATGGCAATGAAATGATATATGATAAGATGAATGTAAATCTAATGTACTTCCATGTAAATGATCACATAATTCACAATAAAACATTTTTTTTTAAAAAAACAACAACTACAAATGATCTTGAGCATTATTTCATGTGTTGTTTGGCTGCCTGAATGTATTCCTTGATATATGACATATCTGCACATTTTCCTTGCCCATTTTTTAATTGGGTTGATGGCCTTTATTTTGTGTCATAGTTTTCTAAAGGAGCTCTGGTAG
>NW_006408671.1:4984118-4985799 GCF_000296735.1 Chrysochloris asiatica
TCATCTATTTTGTCTTCTACTATTTGTGTGATTTTAGTAATGTTTGACTATTTATGCTGCATACTAGAGCCCATATGTTTGTCCTTATATTTTCTTTGATAATCTTTATAGTCCTAGATTTTACATTTAGATATTGAATCCATATAGAGTTTGTCTTTGTAGAAGGTATAATATATGGGTATTGTTTCATTCCTCTACAAATGACTTGCCAGTTTTGCCAAAACCATTTGTTGAATAGAATATCTATTCCCCATTTTATTAATTTTGGCCTTTTGTCCAACATCAGCAGATGTGGATGGACTTACTTCTGGGTTCTCAATTCTATCTAATGTATGTATGTATGTTACCTTCTAACATTACAAGACTGTTTTGACCACTGTAGCTATATAGTAAATTTTGAGATCAGAGAGTGAGAGGCTTCAAACGCTGTTATTCTTAAACAAAGCTATGGTTATTTGAAGTCTCTTTCCTTTCCATAATGTCAGTAATCAATTTTTCCATCTCTTTAAATAATGATGTTAGAATGTGGGTTGGGATTGTGTTATATCTATAGATTGTTTTCGGTCATATTGAAATTTTCAAAATGCTGAATCTTCTTATCCATGAGCATGGTATACTCTTCCATTTCTGTAAGTCTCAGTTTTTTGCAGTAGTGTTTTGAAGTTTTCTTTGTATAGGGCTTTTGTTTCTCAGGTTAGGTTTATTCCTAAGTATTTCAGATTTTGGATATCTATAATGGTATTGTATTCATATTATCCATTTTAGAACTGTCTTCATTAGTATAGAGAAAGCCAACTGATTTTTGTATATTGATCTTTTACCCTGCCATTTTGCTGAATCTTTCAATGATTTCCAATAATTTTCTTGTTGAGTCTTTGGGATTTTCAAAGTATAGAATCATTTCATCTACCAATGGAGTTTTACTTCTTTTTGCCAATTTGTATACCTTTAATTTCCCTCTCATGCCTGATAGCATTGATTAAGTCTTCCAAAACAATATTAAATAGTAGTGGTGATAAAGGAGATGTTTGCCAGGTTCCTGTTTGCAAAGTGAATGCTTTTAGTTCCTCTCTATTGAGAGTAGTGTTGGCTGTTTTATTTGTATATATGTTGTTAAATATAATGAGAAATGTCCCTTCAATTCCTAATTTTGGAGTGTTTTATATCAGGAATAGAAGTTGGATTTTGTCAAATGCCTTTTCTGCATCAATGGATAAAAGCATGTGTTTATTTTCTTCTATTTTAATTATATGGTGGATTATGTTAAGTATTTTTTTCTGCTATTTAACCATTCTTGCAACTGTGGTATGAACTTGGACATAATATGTCGGGGACTGTCCTCGACATAGTTGTGTTGTTCATGAGTGTTTGGTGCATGAGGAGGGGATATCTGGCAGCGATAGTGATAGCAAAAGAATACACAGACAGACAAACAGAGGGAGCCAAAGAGGCACCCAAAAACCAGGGTGGATACATCACTGGTGGGCAGACTTGGGAATACCGGCATCGTGGTCTCTGCAGGCAGCAACTCACTGCCCTGCAATCTTTACTGCATGCCCTCCAACCTGTAATGCACTGCAATCTTTACTGCATGCCCTCCAACCCATAATGCACACCTGGGCCGACCTGGGCCTCTGTTTTATTTAGGGGAGGAGCTTCACACCAAGCTGGGAGGGACTAA
>NW_006408671.1:4986219-4987642 GCF_000296735.1 Chrysochloris asiatica
CTGAACACTAAGATGAAAAACAATTTGCTATTAACTGCCAAGTGGCTAGATCTGTTACACTAGGGCCTATAGGGCCTCGAACCTCTGACTAGGCTTACACGGTCTGCAACAATAATATGTTATTTTTTTCATAAGCTGTGGAATTCTATTGTCTAAGATTTTGTTCATAATTTTTGCATCTATGTTAATGAAGGGTATTGGTTGAAAGTTTTCTTTTTTAGTGATGTCTTTGTCTGGTTTTGTTTTGAGGGTCATACTCATTTCAAGTATTAAAAATTGCCTATTTCCTACATAGTTCAAATGTTTAAATAGTTGTAGAAATCTGATTTCTCTCTTTTTAGTTAAATTTGACTTTTAAATATGTATGTATACTTACTCTTTTAATTATATTTAAATGTATTAATATATCACTAAAAAAACACATGAAACAAAATTTCCCATATTTGAACGCTTATGTTATCATTTTGCAGGTGTATTAATAATTTTCTTATACAGGAATTATCTAAATACCATGATTTACTAAACTTCAGAAATGTTTCAGCTTTAAGATTTAGAGAAATGCATAAAACTTGATATTGATCATGTTTTATATTAACTCAGTGTATTACTTTTTAATTTTTTGTTATTATTTTTTTAGTGATAATTACAGCAAAAAATTGTATCTTAATAAAAATATATTATATTTTGAGATTTAATTAATAATAAACCAAAACTGAAAACCACTGCAGTTGAGTCCATTCCAAACTATAACAACCCTATATGAAAGAGTGGAGCTGTCCCATAGTATTTCCAAAGCTTTAATGGAAACAGACTGTAACGTATTTTTCCCACAAAGTTAATGATGGGTTCAAACTGCAGATTTTCCAGTTAGTAGCAGAGACATATGCACTAAAATTTAAATAATAGTAATAATAATTTATGAATATATAAAAAGAGCAACATCTCTCTTTATAAACTCTAGTGTTTTGAATTGCCCAAACATTTAGCAAACTGCAGGATTTTAGACCTTCCTATAATTGAAATTTAGGTTTTGTAACTGATATCTTGAATGAAACCCTCTAGTCCTTTGTGCTTCTAGTTTGTATTGACCAAAATCAAAGAAGAGAAGGAAACACCAAGACAGAAAGATCCCTATGATCTCTGTAGGCAAAATCAGATTTCCATGCAGCAGAAATTCATCTGGATAAGGAATTACTCATATAATCCCAAAAGACATGGAGACAAGAATGTTCCACTGCTTTTATCTTACACTTTTTCCCTACCATGCTACTGTACAGGGAACAGAGCAATGGCATGCCATTGCTTTAGGACTTCTACATGATCAGGTAAGGTTTAGACTGGCCAGAGATTAAAGACTGGACTTCTCTAGCTGTATTAATTCCCTTTTACTTCCTCAGTGCAGTGTACAAACTATATATATATA
>NW_006408671.1:4988032-4990976 GCF_000296735.1 Chrysochloris asiatica
AATCCCTATACAGGGTCATTATGAGTCAGAATCAACTTGACAGCACTTAACAGCAACAACAGCACACACATACACACACACATAAAGCAGAAAATTGAGATAGAATACTGTAGCATACCAAAAGATAAGTAAAATTTTAATAATATGTGGCTAACCTTTTCTTCCAACTCACTAATGGTCTCTCTTGAGTGTCAGGTACTTGTTTGTATTAAAGATTTTAATACACCAAACTGTTCCAGGTTGTCATTGTGTCCTTCTGGACACTAACAAATAAAGATACAGCTGTGGTGCTCTCTGGAGTCATAAAGTGTCTGCTTATTACCAAAAACTTGTCATTTCAGTTGGTCCCAGAATAGTCAGGTGGTGGTTTGCTGATATTATTTGAATGCTTGATACAACTTCTAGGTTTCTTAAATTCCCTGGGAGATCCTGGCATGTAGCACAATGGTATTTTTTTATAATAAAGTAAATAATAGTAAGAAGGCAACAAAAGTTAGAAAAATGATGCAAATATTAAAAATAGAGTGAGATGATTGGTATAATGAAAAAGCAAAAACAAAAACAAAAAAAAACTATGAAGTCATTGAATTACCTGTTATGGAAGCCAATTTTCTGGAGTTTGAAACCCTTATCTTTGGCAACACTTAATAAAAATCTCAATGGATCTTAAATTAGTATATTGCACAGCTTCTGGAAGGAAAATTGAAAGATGAGCCCCTAAATTTTCCTTTCATCTAATAGTGACTCATCTTCAAAGACAAACAAGATCAATGGAAGTTGCAAACAAATTCTTCTAAACCCAAGAGACCGATGTAAAACAAAACAAAACAAAGTTTAAAAGTATTTCAAGACAATATAGAACATCTTCAGAATATAGTAAATGGTATGAACAAAAACACTCATCTTAATTAAAGAATAATATTTTGTTTGCACAAGAACTGCCATGTAAGAGCAAAACTGCAAGGCTTTTACTTCGGTGGAACAGAATGGAATTTCCTATCTACCAACAGAGGAAGGAATGTTTGAGGACCAGAATTCTCTGCTGCCAATGTTTCTTCAACCGCAGTACCACAGCCACACCATTCTGCCCCCAGAAGAGAGAGAAGAGACCCTGACTTTTGGCCTTCCTCTGCTCAGGCATGACTGACAGGAGCCGCTGCTACAGCTTGGGAGACTTGCTCTGAAAGGTCTGCCAGCCCACCTTGCTCTTCTAACCAATAGATCTTTGTGTGGCTGGTCATCCAATGGGGCAGTTTAAATTACCAAGCATTCCCTTTCCTGTTCCCGCTGTCTCTGGTGGTGGTCTTTCCCCACCCTCACCGATGAATGTCTGAGAGATGGAGCAGAATGCACTTGCCCTTTCAGGGAGGGGCTTTTCTTTCCTGAGGGACCTTTGTTTGAGGACCCTTGTCAAGAGAGTTCTTTTCTGTCAAGAGTTCATCCCCTTTGAGGAGGCCTCTCTGTGAGAGACCCTTCCTAGAGGGACCCTTCGTGCTTTGACATAGTTTGTCTCCAGGAAGCAGGGTCACTGGAGTGGAGGGTGGGAGGCAGGGGCAAGGAGGAAAATAAATTGCTGCTTCTTTTCCCTTAACTGCAGTTTCCATCCTCGGTTTCCTTGCTCTCAAGGGTGCCTGTTAGCCATACATAAACCTGAGTTTTCAAAACACAAGTAAAGCAAGTAGTGAATAAGGAAAAGGGTAAGTTAAACTCTCTCACTGAAACCACCATGAAGATCACACATGTGTATGATCCCCTTAGAAATCATTTTGTGAGAGACGGAAACATGTAATTTGATCAAAAGTTTATAAGAAAATGGAAGTTACTGAAACTATCATGAGGAGGCCTTATGTGGTGTTGTATGTTAACGTGCTTGAACTTCAAGGTAAGTGGTTCAAGCTCACTAGCTTCTCCTCAGAAACCCTATGCAGGGACACTATGGGTCAGAACTGACTTGATGTAAGTTGTAACTTAAAAACAACAACAACAAACTATCAATGAGACATTGATGTCAATAAACTGAGTTATACTATAAACTTCAAAAACATCTATTACCTATTTTCTGTCTACGTCTAGCTATAATTTATTATAAGAATTTTGTCACAAACAATTTTGGGAGTCAATTATATAGTCTGTATGAGTCTGTTGTTACTGTCTTGGGTAATGAATCACAAGTTGCAAAAATACAGCACTTGGGAAAGGAAAATAAAATTGAGATGAAGTGAGAAATGTGAAGATAAGCTTGAACTTGTGACGTGGCTTTGACTTGAGTTCCATGAGGACAAACTAGAACCTATATGATCTATCACAGCCTTCAAGCTTTCAAGCCATGAAGGGATGACTTACAGCAGAACCTGTTTTCTTCCTTCGTGGAGATAAACACACAGTTTCAGGTGTCAGAGAAGCTGAACAGGTATCTCAGGAAAAATTGGACTTGCTGTGGATAATCAGATAGATAATTAGTGTCTGTAACAAAATTTTAGAGTACATGAAGAATATTGCTGATGCTTCATTTATTCTATAAAATTCTTGTGCAAAATATCTTTCATAGTTCAGGCTAATCTGGAATTCAGAAGGGAAAGAAGCTTAGAAATGTAGTTTCAAATTACTTTACTTGTTGTTGTCAGGTGCCATCGAGTCGGAACCGACCCATAGCGAACCCATGCACAGCAGAACGAAACAATGTCCGATCCTGGGACAACCTCACTACCGCCGCCACACTTGACGCCATCAATGATGCCACCTGGCTGATACATCTCATTGGGGGTTTTCCTCTTTTTCTCTGACCCTCCATCTTACCCAGCATGAAATCCTTCTCCAGAGACTGTTCCCTCTGGACAATATGTCCAAAGTATAAGAGACTAAGCTTAGCAATCCTGGCCTCCAAGGAGCACTCTGGCTGCACTTCTTCCAAAACAGATCTATTGGTTCTTTTGGCAGTCCATGG
>NW_006408671.1:4993757-4995946 GCF_000296735.1 Chrysochloris asiatica
CACAAATTATAAATTCTTAATAATAGAACATATTTTCTTATGTATCATAGCCTTTGCCCATGTATCCAACACTCTGTTCTCCAACTAAACTAAGTTCACCATGAGATCTAAAACAACAAATCTTTTATATGACAACAGTTTTTGTTGTTAGGTGATGTCAACCACAGCTACCCTTTGTACAACAGAATGAAATGCAGCACAGTCTTGAGCCATCCTCACATTTGCTGCTATGATTGAGCCCAATGCTAATGTCACTGTGTCAATCCATCTAGTTAGGGACTTCTCTCTTTTTTGCTAACCCTCTAAATTACCAAGCATGATATCCTTTCCCAGAGACTGACACCTCCTGACAATATGTCCAAACTATGAGAGACAAATTCTGATCACCTTGATTTCTAAGGAGCATTCTGCTTGTACTTCTTCCAACACAGATTTGTTTGTTTTTCCATGGTGGTCCATGATTCAATTAAAATTTGTCTCTAGCACCAAAACTCAAATGCATAAAGTCTTCTAAGGTCTACCTTATTCATTGTCCAACTTTCACATGCATATGTGGTGTTGAAAATACCAACCTTGAGTCAAGTCTACTTTAGTCCTGAAATTAACATCTTTGTTCTTCAACATTTAAAGAGGTCTTGAGCAGCACATTTACCTAATGAAATACATAGTTTGATTTATTGACTGGTATTTTCATGAGAGTTGATGGTGAATCCAAGCAAAATGATGTATCAGACAACTTCAATCTTTTCTGCATTTATCATGATGCTATTTTATTGAGGTGCAACTCATACAGAAGGTTCTGGCATTCCATATTTATTAGTAATTGTTTTAAGTCCTTTTCATGTTAAGTAAGGATGTATCATGTGCATATCTCAGGTTGTCGGTGAATCCTCCTCCAATCCTGATGCCATGTTCTTCTTCATTTACTCAGCTTATCAGGTTATTTTCTTAGCAGAGAGATTGAATGTGTATGGTGAAATAATACAACACTAGTACATACGTTTCCTGATTTTAAGCAATTCAGTGACCTCTTGTTCTCTTGAACAATTGCCTCTTTATGTATGTACAGGTTCTCATAAGCACAATTAATTGTTCCACAATTCTTATTCACTACAATGTTGTCCATAGTATGTCATGAACCATACAGTCAAAAGAATTGAATACTCAAAAAAGCACAGGTAAACATCTTTCTGATATTCTCTGTTTTCCATCAAGACCCATCTGATGTCTCGAGTGATACACCTCATTTCACATCCTCTTTGGAATCTGACTTGAACCTCTGGCAGTTCCCTTCCAATGTACTCTCTCAGACATTTTTAAATTATTTCCATTAAAATATTACTGTCAAATTATATTAATAATATTATCTGATGATTTATGAATTCCATGGGTTATGTCTATTTTGAATAAGCAAAACTTTTGGATATCGCCCTGTCAGTTGGTGAAGTCTTCCAAATTGTGTGACATAGATGGGTGAGTGTCTCCAGTGCTACAGTAGTAGAAAGATTGCAATTTGTATTCCATCAGTTTCTGGAGTCTTGTTTTTTGCCAATATCTTCAGAGCATGTTGGACTTCTTCCTTTCATGATAATGGTTATTTTTATTATAATCATTATTTTAGATATGGATTGTTTAGTTCTTCATACTGAAGTACACTGCTAAAGCCTGATCACAAATTAAAAGAATAAATAGTCTTTGAAAAATACCTAAATATGATCCCTTGTTTTGAATATTCATGAAGTCATACTACTTAAAATGTTACATATGCTTTACAATTTAGAGCTTAAGCTAAGAAAAATGTATAAGAGATACCTTCAAATTTCCAGGAAGTGATTATTGAATTTCAAATTTTTAATCTTAAAATAAAGAAAAGTGTCATGATATTTGGGATAGAAAATGCTTGGAAATATGGGGAGAAGAGTAAGAAGAATATGAAGTTAGTTTGCTTTCTTAAAATAAGACTTAGCAAATGATCGCTCAGTATATTTTAACTTGCTTGTTTTTTATTATTCATAATTATCTGTTTATAGTCCTGTGATAGTTTTGAATATATAACATAAAACTAGTTTAAACTGAAACAGATTGTCATCTGGGATGATCATTTCTTCCAGTTATCTAAAATGGAATTGTTATAGCCAAGGGATCAGATCTATTATTTTTCAGAAATTTCTGACAATTGTGTTTTGTAA
>NW_006408671.1:4996046-5007617 GCF_000296735.1 Chrysochloris asiatica
CTCCTAACAAAGTATACCTCCTAAGGTTATGCAGTCCCCTCCTACATTAACTATCTTTGGTCACTGAATGCTATACAATATTGCTTTAATACTTTATAAATGTTTATGTATTGATAACTTATTTTTCCCTCTTGAAACAAAGCTGACGTATAGAGAAGCCAAAGCCAGCCTAGAGGGAGACCATGAGAAGGAAAATTGAGGTAATCTAAAGGAAACTAATAGTCATGTAACTGTAGTTATCCAGGACCAATTATAATGAAATCCAAATGTAAACATACAGCATAAGCATTATTGAAACCAGATAACACTACATAAATGAAAAAGGAGCAGTCCAAGTGCCCAAGTTGGTAACCACAGTACAAGAAACATGCAAATTGCTTTAAGCCAGTAAGTTTTTCAGTGATTTTCCCCCAGTGGTTTATTTTGCAGCTGTAGTATCTACACTTAGAAGCATCAGTATGTCCTGGCCTGACTATAACCTTGTGGTCACAAACTTTGAAACTGGTACATAATGACATGACTTTGGAGTAACTTGTAAGATTAAAGTGAATCTGAGATACAGTAGTATTATGAATAAATAGGACCAGATTCCATAGCAGACTGGTACATTAACAGCCAACAATGAATTATACCTCTAAGTTTTCTGCATCCATGATATTCCCAGGTTGTTATCAAAATTGGTTAACTTTTTTGACCAAAGTAATAAACAATATGATACAGTAGAGGCTTTTAAAGCACATGTGTATATGCCATTGTCCTTTTGGAAGTTAGGCACTTAATTTGGGAAGAATAAGCTAAACTTCTGGAGAACACATTTAGATAATAGCATAGACATTTCAATTGGTATCAAGGGACATACATATGAATGAGACACTCTGGGACCAAGCAGGCCTCAGACAACCTATCATCTAAGTGCTAACAATTGCAAATCATATTACCTAGAGAAAATCCGTATCAGGTTATTTCTGCAGAAATGGATATCTCACAGAATCATGACCAAATAGGTGTGCATTTTTTAACATAAAAACATTTACTAAAATAGTCTTGTTAATGTTCAAAACTTACTTACTTACTTTTATGGTCAAATAAATTAAAGCTATATACTTTGTTATTTTCAACAACACAGAAGAATATTACATAATAGAGTGAAATGCATTATCAAAGAACAATACATTCTCATAAAAAATGCAAACATTCAAATCTAGCACATTGTATATTCATAAACTAAATTTTAAAAACATAAATGCAAATGCTTTGCTTTATGAATTCAAATTTTTTATCACAAGTCTAAACTGAACTATTCTATCTATCTATCTAACTAGCTAGCTAGCTAGCTATCTCAAATATATAACATTAATATGCATTATTAATAAAAAACTGATGAAAATTCAAGTTTTCAACTAACTTGAAATATACTGAGAAAATTATGATCAATTTTGGTTTCACAATATCTGTAATGTTTAGTACGCTTTCATAAATAATACTTATCATTATTATCAAGAATAGTTTTATATTTGCAAATTTTCATATGTTATAAACCAGTTAAGTCTATTTCATCTGTACCTAATTCTAAATCCACTCCAGATATTATTGACCCTTCTACTGTTTTATTCATTGTAGTGAACATGCATTTTGGATGACAAGGTTTAAATATATGTTAATATTTTTGTAAAATCATTCTGTTAAGTATATGTTGTGAATTGACAATAGTTGCTTCACAAGGGTGATTTCATTATAATTAAATTGCAACTCAGAAAGTCTTTAAAGACAGTGTCTTATTGATAAATCTTGAAGCATGGAAAACGTACAATACAGTTTTCTATGCTCATCAAGATGAATTGAGTAGATGATGATGGTATTTTTGAAATATAGTACACCTGTGTGAAACATTATTGTAATAGGCCGTTCCCAATTTACATAATGTCAATCATTTGCAATGTCTTTATTTTAAATTATAATAATGTTTTTCTATCTATAAAATAAATAAGACTATGATTAAGCTTGTATTTCCTGATCTTTAAAACCCTCTTATTCCTTTTTGAAAGTCTAGTATGCAAAGATTTAATGCAAATTTTTAATATTAGTGATATAATTATATTCAGAGTCTTAATTCAAATGTAGATAGCTATAATGTTATGTCTCATATAAAGAGGTCAAATCATGGCAAGATAAAAGTAAAAATAGTTAATTTATCTCCATTTAATACTCAAGATCCTAACAATATCAAGGTTATACACTTATTTGTTCCTTAGTGGAAATTCCACCTTTTAAAAAATTTGTTCTGCTTTAATTCTACTATTTTTTTTTTTCATGTTAGCATAAGCTATATGATGTGTTAAAAAGCAATGATGCCAACATGAAGATTAAAGTAAGCTTGACTAATGCCATGGTATTTGCAATAGCCTCATATGATGTGAAATTTCAACAATGAATAAAGCAGACCATAGGAGAGTTGATGCATTTAAGTATGGCACTGGTCAAAACATTAATGGTACCAAGAATTGCCAGAAAAAAACAAAAAACAAAAAAATCTATGTTGGTAGTGAGAAAGATGAGGCTTTCTACTCCCGTAAAGATTTACATCCTCGGAAACCCTGTATAGGGTCGCTATGGGTCGGAGCAGACTCAACGGCACATAACAACAACAACAACAATGTTGGTAGTACAGCCAGAATGCTCCTTAGAAGCCGCGATAGGGAGACTTTGTTTCTCATATTTTAGACATATTATCAGAGGAACCAGTCTCTGGAGAAGGACATCAAGGTAGGCAAAGACAAGTTCAGAAAAATAAAAGAAGAAGACTCACAATGAGATGGATTGGTACAGTAAGAGCAACAATGGACTGAAGCTTAGCAATGATTGTGAGAATGAGGCAACTTCTGGAGTGTTTCAATATGTGGTACATAGGGTTGCTATGAGTCAGAACTGACTGGATGGAACCAAGTAAAAGTATTTTGATTCATATAAGGTTTGTATTCTTGGTGTGACATTGTAGGAAAGCACTGGACTGGAAGGGCAATTTGAATTACAATTTATACCCACCACCCACTACTTGGAAAACCTATACAGGGATACTATGAGTTGGAACTGACTCAACAGCACTTAATAACCATAACAACATGAAGATTCAAAAATAGAATAACAAAATAGTATCAGTACAGTAAAAAATAATTATAGGGACAAAATATAATTCACTTCATAAAAACATCATTGTTAAATTCAAAGAAAAACTTGAAAATGTATATGTATCTAGTAGAAGCTGCTGGTGGTGGTTATGTGCCATGGAGCTGTTTCTGACACATAATGTTTCCATGGCTGTAAACCTTTACAATGTCAGAAAGTCTCATCTTTCTTCCATGCAACTGCTAGTAGTTTCAAACTGTTGGTCATGAATCTAGTGGCCAGATTTGTGATCATTATTCCACCTGAGCTCCTTAACTGAAGCTCTACTAATCCTTAATCAATTTTTGGAGTTAGGTTTCTAAATACAAACAAACAAAAAAGTAAACTAAATGTAACAGCTAAAAAGCATATAAATAATTAGCAAAATTGGGAAAAGATAAAAATGTTATAAATGGGAAAAGGAATGAAAAGATAATGGATTTTTTTCCATGAATTTTCCAAGCCCCCTCATACAATCAATGTTTTTTATAGTATAGAAACTATTTTCCTGTTCATGCTTACCTTCCATTTTCCTCATATTATCTCTTCATTCTTCATCTTAGATTCATATTTAAATATCATGAATAAGTATATTTTGACTTCAAATTTTATAGTGAAATACATTATGATGACAGTCAAAAATTATTAGGATTCAGTGATTGACATGGCAGGGCTTGATGGCAGAGTAAGCAGAGAAGCTGTGTAGACCTTTATCAAAAACACAAAAAACTGGATGAAACAGTCAGAAGATGGTCCCAGAAATCAGAGCTTCAGATAACTGGATAAATAAATGGATGAAGTGATTATTAGAAAAAAGAACTGGAAGAGAAGCAAGAAAGGAGGTAGCTACTGATTTGGGCTAGCCAGCATATGCCACCAGATGAATTTGAAAAGGAGCAAGCAGATTAAGGAATAAGAAAGCACAGCCATTGCAGAAAGATTTACTGCAATGTACAGAAACAAAGGTATGAGTATTGTTATATATTTTTTCTTTATACTTTTTTTTTTATTTTTTATATTTCTAATCATTTTCTCTCTGTTGACTATAGGTGAGACCTGTATGAGTAGACACCTCCAGGGAAAGTTTGACCATGCAAATCCCACAGCAGAGTACAGAACCGAAGTGTGAGGAAACAACAGAAAGAGCCAGGGTCATCAGTGTCTTTCAAATTGTGTCTGGTTAGCCTTGGGCTGGTTCTCACTAAGAGAAACCACTGAACGGATTTGATGGGAATAATTTAAAAAAAAAAAAAAAAAAGAGGTGGGGGGGAAAATCTGGTGATCAATGAAAGTGTCACAGCAGGAATATTGTGAAAATTTTCAGGCATTTTTGATTGAAAGCAAGAGTCCATTGGGTGGCATTAAAGAATTACTCTTATTTTCCCACGGATGCTTCATGGCTGATTTCATAATTATTTTTTCCCCTTTTCCAGTTTCATTGCTTTATACTATTTTTTTTCTGGGTTTTTATGACATTCAGTATTCGTTTAGCGTTTTAGTTCTCCTTCGTCTTGTAGGAGTGCTTGCTCTTATTGCCTTACCCAACACGAGACAGCAATACTTGCACCCTATAAAACCCCACAAATTGGGGAAAAGCCAATAGAAGCTGCTATACATAAGTGTGCTGCTATGGGTTAAAGTACTGCACAGCAAGCTTAGTTTGAATCACAAGGTTGGCAGCTCAAACATACCAGCCACTCCTTGGAAACTTTATACAGGATTTCTATGAGTAGTAACCAACTCGATGACACTTAACAACAAAAACAATACACTGGAGCAGTGTTCACAACCAACACCTGCTGAAAACAGACTGAACTGAGCTGTACGAAAAGTGAGCAAAGAAGCCTATCTCCTGATTACACTTACCAGAAGGCAATTGGAGTGTGTTTGTTGCTTGTTGTTGTTAGGTGCCAGTGAGTCAATACTGACTCATAATGACTCTATGTATAACAGAATGAAACACTGCCTGGTCTTGGGCCAACCTCACAATTGCCACACTTAAGTCCATTGATGCTGTCACTTTGCCTATCCATCTCACTAAGGGTCTTCCTCTTTTTCTTTGACCCTCTACCTTACCAAAAAAAGATATCCTTCTGCAGCAACTGGTCGCTCCTGACAATATGTCCAAAGTATGAGAGATGAAATTTGGCCATCCTAGCCTCCAAGGAGCACTCTGGCTGCACTTCTTCTAACACAGAACTGTTTGTTCTTTGGTTTAAGAATATACAAGCATGCATTCATCTAATTAATACAAACTCAACACCTCAATGTCTAAAAAGCAGCAGAAGATTTATACTCAGATATAGAAACAAAACAGAATAGCTTAGAAAAAGAAAGAGAAGAATTAGAAATTGATTTAGAGGAAGAAGAGGCTTTGGAACTACATGAAAAATAACTCAGGAGAATGATATTGAGGTACATTCAAATGTTTCACAGAAAGGTCCATGAAAAGAGGAAGAAGTCAGAAAATCACTACAGGAACAATCAAACAAAATAGGTATGTGTTGGAGACAATAAGAAACCTGCCAACAGTTTCAGATGATCAATACTATGATGAAAGTCATAATTAAAGAGCTTGAAGCTATATCTCTGAATACTTCCAATGTAGACGGTGGTGGTTGTGGTGTGTCATGGAATAAGTTCCAACTCATAATGACCCAGATAGATTTTCAGAGGTTTCTTTATAGGAATAGAAATCTTCATCTTTCTCCTGCAGAAGGGCTGGTAGTTTTGAACTGCTGACCTTAAGTTAGCAACCCAACTCATAACCACTATGCTACCAGAACTCCATAATATAGAATAACAAGCAGAAAACAGAATGAAAAAAAGGAAAATCTAAAGAAACCTACAATTTATTTGTGACAACATGAAGAGGAATAGCCTATGGGTGATTGGAATTCCAGAAGAGGAAATGACAAAGAAAACCACAGAAAAGATACTTGAAGAGTTGCTGGAAGAAAAGTTCCCTAACACCATGAAAGATAAGAACATAAGCATTTAACAAACTGAAGGAACCTCAGGCAAGATATCCTCAAAGACAAGGAAATGAGATTGAGTTCCTATTTCTCAGCAGAAACCATGCAGTCAAGAAGGCAATGGGGTGACATATATAAAACCCTGAAAGAAAAAAACTAACTCTAAAAGAAAAAAAACACCAACAAGAATCATATATTAATCAAAGCTTTAAAACAAATATGACAACAAAATCAGAAAATTTCAGGATAGAAAGAAATGAAGGGTTTTTGTAAAAGCCAAGTCAGCACTTCAAAACATATAAAAAAAGTTATTTGGACTGAGAACCAACAAGAGTAGAAAACAACCAGAGATTGACATGCATGGTAATTCCACCAGGAACTCAGTCCACATATGGAAGAGTCTAGATCAGAACAAGACTACAAGAATGAAAAGAGGGTATCAGGGATGTCAGTCTATAAAAAAGACAACTACAATTCTAAAGAATGGAAAAATACAATAACAGATATCCAGGTGGTGATAAAGTCAGGTAGATTTCAGGATAAAACAGACCATTTTAAAATGAGGAAGAATTTAATAAGGTACAGCACAAACTTAATACATCTCCACATCGAATCAAGAAACAGAAAATCCAAGAAGATTTTGGAAACATTAAAATAATGAACAAATTAGCAAAAAAAAATCACACACAAAAAAAGAACTCAGCACAAGAAAACCAACAGAACAATGAAACCAGCAGCACCACAAAATAACAACTAGAATAATGACAACAATTAATACATACGTATCGATAATTACACTGAATGCCACCATTGGCATTAAATGCACCAATCAAGATACAGAGAGTTGCAGAATGGGTAATTAAAAGGAATGGGTCATGAACGAACTCATCATCACATACTAAGCCCCAGCTGCCTTCCCGCCCCACCTTGGCCTCTACCCTCCTGTTCTTCATCCATGTAAATAATAAAGTGCTCCACCTACCAGCCCACCAAAAAAAAAAAAAAAAAAAAAGACAATATGGAAGGAACACACAGAGTCACTGTACCAAAAGGAAATGGTTAATGTTCAACTGTTTCAAGAGGTAGAATATGATCAAGAGCCAATAATACTGAAGGAGAAAGTCCAAGGTGCATTTTAGGAATTGGCAAAGAACAAGGCACCAGGAATTGATGGAATAAAAATTGAAATCTTTCAAGAAAGTGAGGCGGCACAGAAGACACTCACTCATCTCTGCCAAGAAATTAGGAAGACAACTATCTTGCCCACTGATTGTAAGAGATCCATATTTGTGACAATTTCAAAAAAAGGTGACCAATGGTATGTGGAAATCATAGGACAATCTCTTTGATATCCCATGCAATTAAAGTTTTACTAAAGGTAATACAGAAATGACTGCAAGCATACATTGACAGAGAAACTGGAGAGGTTCAAGGGGGATTCAGAAGAGGCCGTAGAACGAGAGATATCATTGTTGATGTCTGATAGAACTTGGCTGAAAACAGAAAATATCAGAAAGATGTTTACCTATGCTATATTGACTATGCAAAGGCTTTCAATTGTGTGGATCATGACAAGCTATGGAAAATATTGTGAAGTATGAGTATTCTGGAACACTTGATTGTGCTCACAAGGAATCGGTACCTGGACCAAGGGGCAGTTGTTCAAACAGATCATGGGAACACTGAATTGTTTAAAATTAAGAAAGGTGTGCGACAGAGGTTGTATTTTTTCACCATACTTATTCAACCTGTATTCTGAGCAAATAATCTGAGAAGCTGGGTTCTATGAAGAAAAATGTAGCATCAGGATTGGAGGAAGACTCACTAACAACCTGTAATATGCAGATGACACAACCTTGCTTGCTGAAAGTAAAGAGGATTTAAAACATTTACTGATGAAGATCAAAGAGCACAGCCTTAGGTATGGATTACATCTCAATGTAAAAAAACAAAAATCTTCACCACTGGACCAATAAACAACATTCTTATCCATGGAGAAAAGATTGAAGTTGTCAATGACTTCTTTCTTCTTGGAGTAACGATCAACACTCAAGGAAGCAGCAGTCAAGAAATCAAATGATGTATTGCATTCGGCAAATCTGCTGCACAAGACCTTTTTAAAGTGTTGAAGAGCAAAGATGCCAGTTTGAGGACTATGGTATGCCTGACCCAAGCCATGGTATTTTCAATAAACTCATATGCATATGAAACCTGGACAGGAAGACCAAGGACGAATTGATGTTTTTGAGTTACGGTGTTGCAGGAGGAAAGTGCCATGGGTTGCCAAAAGAACCAATAGACCCATTTTGGAAGAAGTGCAGCCAGAGTAGAGTGCTCCTTGGAGGCCAGGGTGGCCAAACCTTTTCTCTCATACTTTGTACATATTGTCAGGAGGGACCAGTCAATGGAGAATGATATAATGTTTGGTAAGGTGAGTGTCAGAGAAAAAGAGGAAGACCCTAACAAGATGCATTAGCCAAGTGGCAGCATCAATGGACTCAAATGTCGCAACAGTAGTAAGGTTGGCCAGAATTGGGCAGTGTTTTATTTTGCTGTTCATAAGGTCACTATGAGTCAGTACAGACTCATTGGAACCTAACAACAACAACGACAATAACAACATACATGGATAGTTCAATACTAGAAAAATAATAAATGCAATCCACCATATAAATAAGGAGCTCTCATTGCATAGTAGTTACAAATCAGGCTGCTACCCTCAAGGTAATCAGTTCAAAACTACCAGCTTTTCCGTGGGAGAAAGATGAGGCTTTCTGCTCCCATAAAGATTCACAGCCTCAGAAACCCTGTACAGAGTCAGTATGAGTCAGAACTGACTCTATGGTACTTAACAACAACAACAACCATATAAATAAAAAAAGAAAAATAAACATATCATCATATTGATTAATGCAGAAGAAGCATTGGACAGAAGCTGACACCTGCTCTTGATAAAAACACTCAACAAAGTAAGACTTTAAGGGAAATTCCTCAGCTTAATTAAGAACATATATATAAAACCAACAGCCAACATCACTCTCAATGGTGAGAAATTGAAAGCATTCCCTCTCTAAAAGGAAACAGACAAGGATGTACTTTATTACCATTCTTATTCAATATTGTGTTGGACATCTTATCAAGAACTGTAAGAAAAGAATGGAAAATGAATGAGATCCAAATTAGCAAACAAGAAGTAAAATATTCTCAATATGCAAATTATATGATCCTGTACATAGAAAATTCTAAAGAATCAAGAAAATTAAATATTGGAACTCATTGAAAGATTCATCAAAGTAGCAGGGGAGAAGATCAATACAAAAATATCCATTGGATTCCTCTATAGTAGTAAAGACAGCTAGGAAAAGGAAATTAGAAAGACAATATCATTTACAATAGCCACTCGAATGATGAAATATTTAGGAACAAATCTAACCAGAGAAACAATTGAGCTGTATAAAGAAAGTTATAAAACACTTTCTACCAAAAGGAAATGGTTAATGTTCAACCATTTCAAGAGGTGCCCTATGAACAAGAGCCAATGATACTTAGGGAGGAAGTCCAAAGTGCATTGAAAGAAGTGGCATAGAACAAGGAACCAGGAATTGATGGAATAAAATTAGAAATCTTTCAAGAAAGTGAGGCGGCACGAGAGGCACTCTTTCATCTCTGCCAAGAAATTTGGAAGACAACTATCTGGCCGAATGGTTGGAAGAGATCCATATTTGTGCCCATTCCAAAGAGAAGTGACTCAACAGAATGCAGAAATCATTGGACAATCTCTTAGATATCTCAAGCGAGTAAAGTTTGCTAAAGGTAATACAGAAACTGCTACAATCATACATTGACAGAGAACTTTCAGAGGTTCAAGTTGGATTCAGAAGAGGCCATGGAATGAGAGATATCATTGAAGATGTCCGATGGATCTTGGCTGAAAACAGAGAATACCAGAAGGATGTTTACCTATGCTTTATTGACTATGCGAAGGCTTTCAATTCTGTGGATCATGACAAGCTATGGACAACATTGAGAAGTATGAATATTCCAGAACACTTAATTGTACTTCTGAGAAATCTGTACCTGGACCAACAAGCAGTTGTTCGAACAGAGCATGGGAACACTGAATATTTTAAAATTGGCTAAACTTCATGTCTCATACTTTGGACATATTGTCCGGAGGGAACAGTCACTGGAAAAGGATTTCATGCTGGGTAAGGTGGAGGGTCAAAGAAAAAGAGGAAGACCCCCAACAAGATGGATTGGCCAGGTGGAATCATTGATGGATTCAAGTGTGGCAGCGGTGGTGAGGTTGGCCCAGGATCAGATATAGTTTTGTTTTGCTGTGCATGGGGTCACTATGATTTGGTTCCGACTCGATGGCACCTGAAAACAACAACGACACTACTAGAAGAAACCAAAAGAGAGTTGCATAAGTGGAAGAATATACCCTGCTTTTGTATAAGAAGAGCTAGCACTGTGATTATGTCAAAACTACCCATAGCAATATACAGATACAATGCAATCTTAATCCAGATTCCAACAACATTCTTTAAAGTGATTGAAAAAATGATCAAAAAACTTTCTATGGTAAGGAACAATGCTTGAATAAGCAAAGCACTGCTTTAGAAGATGAACAAAGTTGGAGGCCTTTCATTCACTGATTTCACAATTTACTTCATGGCTACAGTGGTCCAAACAGCCTGGTATTGATTCAATGAAAAATGCATAGATCAATGGAACTGAATTGAGAAACCAGAAATAAATCCATCCTCATACAGTCAACTGATCTTTGACAAAAAGATCAAGTAAATTAAATGGGGAAGTCTCTTGAACAAATGGTGCTGGCAAAACTAGAAATTGATTTGCAAAAAAATTAAACAAGACCCATATCTCACCATATACAAAACTAACTATACATGGATTAAAGATCTAAATGTAAATCCCAGAGCCATAAAGATCATCAATTTAAAAAATAAGGACAGACTTTTAAGGGCTTTAATACATGCATACATAGACTATCAAACATTGCAAAAAATGTACAAACAAAAGATACACTAGATGTCTTGGGCATGCTAAATGGTGCTGTGGGTTAATGCACTGGGCTCCAAAGTTTGTTTGAATCACAAGGTCAACAGTTGAAACTCACCAGCTGCTCCTTAAACCCTATATAGTGTCACTATGCATTGAAACAGATTTGACAGCACTTAACAACAACAATGATATGTGCATCAAAAGATTTCATGAAAAGAGTAAAAAGGGAGCTCATGGACTGAGAAAAAATTCTGGAATGACATATCAGACAAGGAACCAATCTATACACTTTATAGGAAACTTCCTGGTGTAGCAAGAGCCTTGGTGTGGCTCTGTGGGTAAATATGCCAGACTGCAAATCTGTTTGCACTGCAAAGTCAGCATTTCAAGTTCACCAGCTGCTCCT
>NW_006408671.1:5008037-5010311 GCF_000296735.1 Chrysochloris asiatica
AAAAAAAAAAAAAAAGGAAAACAACAAATGATGGCAAAGGTATGGAGAGCCTGGGCCCCTGCTACATTGTTGTTGGTACTTAAAAATGGTTCATACACTCTGAAAATCAATATGGCAATTGCTCAGAAATTTGGAAATAGAAATACATCATGATCCAGCAAACTATCTCCTTGGTATACATCCAAAAGAAATAAGAGCCAGATCAGAAGTTCAGAAGTAGATATATGCATACCAATGTTCATTGCAGCACTATTCACAGTAGAAAAAAAAAAAAAAAAATGGAGACAGCTAAGTGCCCATTAAAGAAGAATAGATAAATGAACTTTGGTTCATAACAAAATGGGATATTATGGTAGCTTGAAGAATAAAGATGAAACTACAAAGCACCTCATAACATAGATGAACCTTGAGAATATTATGATGAGTGAAATTAGACAGTCACAAAAGGACAAATATTGCACAGCATCATTACTGTAAAAGTTTAAGAAAAGATTCCCAAACCGATAGAAAAAAATATTTGATGTTTACCAGCTGTAGAAGGGAAGGGACAGTAATTCACAGGTCAGAGGTAGACATATGATAGCTAGTGTGATGGGCAGAGCTATATACAAGGAGGAGGGCAATACACAAGGGGGAGGAGTGCTGATAAAAATTAAAATAGAGTAAGAAAGGGAGTTATGTATGGGCTAAATGGGATTGAGGGAAATAGTGATAAATATACAAACTTGGAACAAGAGATCACTATGATACAGGGATGGGGACATAGTGTGAATGTGTAAAAGAGAGGAAAACTGTTAAGGGGTTGTACTGTCTTATAGATATTGTTTTCCCCTGAGTACTATTGTAAAATAGACATTTAATGTGGTAGACATGAATAATGGGAATTATGATTACAGAAAGCTTGTAAGCCTCTCTTGAGCCTATGACTGATTGGATTAGCTAAAAAGGAAATTTAAATTTTCCTAGGAAAATAATCTTTTTTGTTAAGCCTTTTTTGGAGTAGGGGGCCTTAGGTGGAATCTTGTGCCCCATCCAGAACCTTCTGAGGTGGGACATTCCCACTTGAAAAGACCTGCAAATCCACCCAGAATGACTAGAAGAAAAAATATATTTCTTGGAAGAAAGACTAGCAGGAAAAAAAAAAAAGCAGATTTTATGACTATTAGAATATCAAGCAAAATGATTGTCTTGGAGCCATCAAGGCAAGACAAGTCAGTTTAGCAGGGAAAATACCCTTTTAAGACTGAAACTCATAGGAAACCCACAAATGGTCTAGTATGCTCATTGGTTGCTGCTGTGGTCTACTTGTGAGTGGAAGAGGGGAAATGCAGCACTGAAGACATGGGCTGAGTTTGACTATGTTCCCTTTGAACTTGAAATAGAGAGAATAAGAAGGACTGGATGTTATGTTGGGGAAATGTGTGAATTTCTGAGTCCCTGGATACTGACCTAGCCACTGGGGGCTGAGAGTAAAGTGACCAGGTGGTCTGAAGTTGGGGGAGACATGCAAGGACTCTCAAAATTGCAGATAGTATCCATTTGACCTAGCTGGGATGAACTCCACCAGATAAAGATAAAGAAGTTTGATACAGGGAGCAAGCTTAAATTGCTACAATTTAAATAACTGGACCTATGCTTATTTATGCAGTTGTTCAGAGTTGCAACTGAAATGGTTTTACTCTTCATATCAAGGATCAAGCTTATCTCCTCAGTACACTGGGTTTTTAGGGTTGGGCAACATACATATTAGCTATCAAAAATGGGGGCTATAAAGGCATTAAGTGGCTGGCTTACAAGCTTTCATGAGTGTGCTTAGTTTCAGAATGAGTGGGGTAAGGTAGAATCACAACCCCTTTTCCAGAATGATTTGGTGAAAGTGGTTGAGAGGTGATTTTGATAGAATTTCATGATACAATTGTTTGTAATTGCTATGGGGGTTAAATGTGATGGTCACAACTCTAGTGGTGGAAGATGCATAACTAAAAGGGGAAGTAGTTATCCTTTCATTTCAGAAACACAGGACCATAGGATCATCAAGAAAGAAGATCATGAGTGGAGCATAAGACCCTAATCAGGAAAGCAGCTACATCAGAGACAGTGGCAGAGGCATAGAGAGATAGAGCAGTTATGGACATAGATTTATAGACTAAGAAAGGGTGTGTTAGCTGGCAGAAGGCTTACATAGAAAATGTGTCTTTTAGACATTTAAATGAATGTATATATATATGTTTTTTTTTATGTTTTATTGTGAATTATATGATATTTTACATGGGA
>NW_006408671.1:5017571-5032831 GCF_000296735.1 Chrysochloris asiatica
CCTCAATCCTCAGCGCTACGCCGGGATGCCTCTCACACCAGTGAAAAAAAAGCTGACCAAAAAGGACACACATCCGTGTCTCCTGTATAGAGTTTCCGAGGAGCAGCTGGTTAGCTTGAACCTCCGACCTTCTAGTTCAAAAAGCTTTCCAGTGGCGCCTTAACCCACAGTGCTATGCCGCGACACTTCTCATATCAGTGAAAAAAAAAGCCGATCAACTAGGACGCACATCCGCATCTCGGCTGGTGAGCTTGAACCACCAACCTTGCAGTTCAACAGGCTTTGCAGTGATGCCTTAACCCACAGTACTACATCGGGACACCTCTCAAATCATTGAAAAAAAAAGCCAACTAAATAGGACACACCTCTGCATCTCCCGTATAGGGTTTCCGAGCAGCAGCTGGTGAGCTTGAGCCACTGACCTACCAGTTCAAAATGCTTTGCAGTTGCACCTTAACTCACAGCACTAAGCCAGACGCCTCTCAAACCAGCGAAAGAAAAAAGCCAACCAAATAGAATGCACATTCGCGTCTCCCATATAGCGATTCCGAGGAGCATCTGGTTAGCTTGAACCACCGACCTTGTAGTTCAAAAAGCTTTACAGTGGCATCTTAATCCACAGCACTATGCTGGGATGCCTCTCAAACCAGTGAAAAAAAAAGCCGACCAAATAGTACGCATGTATAGGGTTTCCAAGGAGCGACTGGTGAGCTTGAACCACCAAACTTCAGTTCAAAAGAATTTGCGGTATGGCAACTTAACCCACAGCACTATGCCAGGAACTCTCTCAATCCAGTAAAAAAAGGCTGACCAAATCCGCATCTCAGCTTGGGCTGAGTGTGTGAGTTCCTGGCAGAGGAAACCACCAGCGGTGAAGGTGGGTCATGGCCACTTGCTTAAGCCCTTACCTCTATTCACCCAAATGTGGGAGGGCAAGTCGTGAGCACACCTATTACCCGATACCAAAGAAAAAAAATAAAATCAGAACCACAAAAAATCGGCAAAGTATTCTGTGCACCTTTTTTTTTTTCCCCCAAGGTTCCCATGGCGTGTTTCCATGGTGTCTCTGCAGCCCCTATTTCGCTATTTTGCTATTTCGTCCCACTGCTTGGTCTCACCCAGGATGTGGGCTCAGGTCTCTGAGACTGGCCGGCAGACTCAAAAGTACGCGATTTCCTGCCTCAGCTCCAAATTTCACAGGCTATAAGCCTTCAAACCTTTAAACTATTCCTATCTCTGTGGGTCTGAGTTTTGGAGCTCTGTCTTGCCTCTTTTTTGCCTGGAATTCTGAGTTATTGCTGATGGCGACCTTCACTACACCTTCACCCTAGCCACCATCAAACCTGAACGTATATTTTTTGTTTTGTTTGCGTACATTAAATTTTTAAAAGGAAATAGTGGAAAATACTTTTAACTGATGGTACATGGTAGGGATTATAATCATTGCAATGAAACAAAGTGTGATTTGTTGAGTGTAAAACTGGTGATCTGCCCAATAAACCTTCACTCAGTTCACAATAAAAACCCTTTTAAAAGACAGCATCAATTAGTGTTAATTACATGAATGAATGGACTATGAATATATGGATTAGATAAGTTATGGCTTACCAGAGAAAACAAATTATAAACTGCAATTTGGAAGAATTAGTTAAATAGTTGAATGAGCATAAAACACTCCAGGCAGTGACAAAGTAGCATGTGTGAATATTGAAGTCAAACTAGGAATTGATTCTAGTAAAGAATTCCTGTATGTGAATAATATAAAGTGAATCTAAAGTTATTTTGGGAATTGGAAAAGGGTGTGTGTGGTAATAACCTCAGAACGTCTCTAACACCAGTGGGGTAGGTGAGATAGTGGCCAAGATAATCTAAAAGCTGATTCTGATTAAGATGTGGTCATATATGCTCTCAATACTGTGTGAGGACCATATCTGATTTCCTCTGGCTTCACAAGGTTGAAGGAAAATCAAACTCAAAATCAGTCCAAGGCCAATTGCTAAGATATGGAAGTCAGATACACCTCCACCCTACAACCTTCTCTATCCTATTCTGACACCAACCACAGCACTCCCTGTTTTACATATGTGTTTGATATTCCATTGCAATGGCCGCATGGAACTGATAACAATACTCATAATTATGAAGTTTATTAGGGAAGTGAACAGGTTACAATTTGGCATCAAAAACCGCTCAAGATGAAGCAACTTTCCAATCAGAAGCCCCTCTTCTCTACCATGCTGTAGACACATCTCATTCTTGTTTTTTGGATTCTCAGCCATCTGGGCCCTTGTCTTCTACCTTGTTCAGACAAACGTTATAAAGCTCATTTAGCCACTCTGTGAATCCTGGAAAGGCATACTCTTCAAGTCAGCCCTCTATCCATAGGCAATCAGCTTTACTCCAATAATGACGCTAGAGCATTTACCTACTCCACACCTCAGTCTCTGCTACGGTCTCTGATATCACCAGTTTTCTTGGTAGAGATCTCATTCTCCACTTATGCTCTTCTTTCATGATGGTCCTCCTTTTAATTCTTCTGGGATGGCAAAATTAACCAATCCCAGACTTAGAGTTTTGTATGCCTTATTTGCAAGGTCCTATCTAATCTCTTAGTAGCATAGTGGTTATTAATTGGGCTGCTAATCTCATGGTCAGCTGTTTGAAACTACCAGATGTTCCACAGGAGAAAGATGAGGCTATCTGCTCCCGTAAGGATTTATAGCCTCAGAAACCCTATACAGGATCACTATCGGTTGGAACTGACTCCATGGAACATAACAACAACAACAAACCAATCTTTTGGTGGGAATTAAGAATACATTCAATAGAAAAACCATATCAAATAAATTTAAGATACCACAGCCACCTCTAGCTTTTCTATCACTCTCTTTAGTAATTGAAAGATTAACTACTCCACACCATCCCTTTTCATTAAGGTGTTTTAAAAATGTTTTTGTTGTGAATTAAGTGAAAGATCACAGGGCAGTTATGGGAGTAGAAAGCCTCATCTTTCTCCTGCAGAACATCTGATAGTTTCAAACTGCTGATCATGAGATTAGCAGCCCAATAGCAACCCAGTAGATTTAAAAGGAGGAAGTTCTCTGTCAATGTATGCTTGCAGCTGTGTATGTATTACCTTTAGTAAAGCTTTACTCGCATGGGACATCAAAGAGGTTGTCCGATGACTTCACATTCCACTGGGTCACCTCTCTTTGGAATGGGCACAAATTCAGATCTCTTCAAATCAGTAGGCCAGAGAGTTGTCTTTCAAGTTTCTTGGCAGAGATGAGTGAGTGCCTCCTTTGCCACCCACTTTCTTGAAAGATTTCAATTGTTATTCCATCACTTCCTGGTGCCTTGTTCTTTGCCAATTCCTTCAATGTGCCTTAGACTTCCTCCTTCAGTATCATTGACCATATGATACTTCTTGAAATGTTTGAACATTAACCATTTCCTTTTGGTGCAGTGACAAAACAAAAAAATCAATCTTTGAGTTGGAATAATGAAGGCTTCTTTGGAGTCTTGGTTTGGCACTTATGCAGGATAATGCATTGTACAACAAGGTAGTTTGAACAGTAAGGTCAATAATTCAAACCCACCACTCTGATTCAGAACCAACTTGACGGCACTTTAAAACAACATTGAGCCATCCTGGGAAAATTCTGCACCACCATGGAGGAGTATCATTGCCACTGTGAAGAGATTGGTTTCAATGCTGATGAAGCCCATAATATAGTAAGGGAGTGTATAGATGGGTTCTTGGGTGCTGAAGATTATAATTAAAACAGTATCAACCAATGAACTGCAAGCACAGTGGAAGTCATTAGCACATTTAGTTAAGTTGTGAAACGTTTACAAATATATTGTGACCTGTGCAGTGGTGCAGAAGAGTGCATACGGCTTTCACACAGCCAGCTCATGCTTTTGGGATACCGCATCTGATGGAACCTGCACTGTGCAATGGGAGAACCGAACCATGAACTGGATCGCCTAAGTTATTGCTATTGCTATTGTCCTGTAACTGATTAAAATCCATTAACTTAAGAATTTACCTGTGTATCCTGCCTAAAAAGATGAAAAGTGTACAACATGCTTCAAGGCTATAACAAACAGAATATTCTAAGCAAGTAATCTCATAGAAATGTTGGCAGATTCTTTCATATACTATATAAAGTCATTAAAATAGGATAAACTGAATGTTAACAAACATAAAAGCAGAAATATGGCATTACATAAAAATGTAATCATATCCACACCAGTTTTTCTTTAGCTGTATATACCTAAGAAAATGAATGAATCCATTTAGATAGCAAAATCCCTCTCTCTAGAGAAGCTAACAGGGAGAAATAAATGATTAAAAGGCTTAAAAAATAAATATGGAGACAATAAGAATTCGTTAAAACTTAAGTGTTTTTTTTTTTTTTTTTCTTTTCTTTTCTTCAGTTGATTTTATTAAATGTTATCGAGTTGGGTCTGACTCATAATGGCCCTGTATAGAGTTTCCAAGGAGCTGGTGGTGGGTTTGAACCACCGACTTTGTTGATAGCAGTCTAGCGCTTATCCTACAACACCACAATTTAGTGAGAAGTAATTGTCTTTTTTTTTTTTTCTGCTCACTACTATGAAGCTTTCTGCTTCTGTAAAAATTTACAGCCTCAGAAACTCTGAACAGGCTTGCTATGAATTGGAACCAACTTGGTGGCAGGCATACAACCACCACCACCACTATTATAGTAGCAACTAGAATTAACTTAAGGAATTCTTTTAGCTTAGTGGTTACAAGTTGGGCTGTTAACCTCAAGGTCAGCAGTTCAAAATTACCCACTGATCTTCAGGAGAAAGATGAGGCTTTCTGCTCCTGGTAAAGAAATACAACCTTTGAATCCCTACACATGGTGGCTATGAGTCAGAACCCACTCCATGGCACACCACCACCACAATTAACTTGTTAACTTTCTCAGAGAATTATGAGATCAATTTTTTTTTTTCATTTCAAATAATTGAATTTGCATTTGAATATGAATTGGATCTGGAGACCTCATTTCCCTAGCTAACCAAAATAAGTTACAGTATGTGTGGTGGAATGGCCAACTACTCAAACAATTACTTTACAGTTCTGTTCATTCATTTTATATGGAAGAAACACATCCTGAATGTCGGGTATTGTGGATTTCTTTGCTAGGCATTACAGTTATTAAAACGCTCTTCAGATTCTAAAAAAGACACCTTTTTAGCTGGAAAACTGTAGCACTCATGTTTGGGAAAGATAAAAGAAAGAGAGTCGAGTAGTGAATCTGGTTATCTATGTCTAAGTAAGTGAAACTAAAAGCACTTTTTGCCAGAGAGTAACAGATATCATTTTATGGATTGCTCTTCATGAGTTAAAAGTAAACAAAACATGTAACTATTGCTTGCAAGCATTATTTGAAATCAAACTATCCTAGCAGTGAATTACATCATGACTTTAGTTAAAATAATCATCTGTAAATAATTTTAAATACTTATTGTGTGGGCTTCAAATTGAATGGAGTAAAGTATGATTGAAAAGCGCACACATGTTAGCAGGTTATCTAATAACTCAGGGTTTACAAAATGTCAAGTTTATTAAGAAAATAAAAGGTGAAAAATTATGGTACCTATAGCTGTCCACCAAATTCAAAGTCAATCTACTATTTGACCTTGGAATAGGAAAATCAATGTTGCATACCACTAACACTAATACATAGGAGTATAGTGAAGTCATGATTCATTAGAATTCTTTGAGGGAAAACACAAAGCTTAGTGTCGGCAGCATTAAGGGAGTATTCATTTAGGAATATCCTTTGCATGTCTGATATTTTGCTGAGCAATCATTGTTCATTGTTTAAAAACAATGAGAAAATATTCAGATTAGGTTTAATGCAGTAATCTGCATTTTTGAAGTGTCAAAAATTCTCATAGCCATTACTTGTATGTCACTCCATGCTGCTGACTTTTGTGCCCTTAGAAATTTTACTTATGATCAAAAGATCTGTGCAGTTAAGGCTCATTTTTTATTATTGTGATATAACTCTTTTTTAATACATCATTTTGATTATTGCTATTGAAGCCTGATTTTGAAAAAAAAAAATCATTAAAAACTTACCTTGTGAGCCTGCTATGTGCTCTGTTTCTACTGAAAATAAAGATTATCTGCTTGTGCTGTAAAAAGAAAAAGAAAAATTGATAAAATGGAGTCCTTATGTGGTGCTTTAGGATAAACCCTGGACTGCTAACCAAAATGTCAATTGTTCAAACCCACCAACGATGCAGCAATCATCAAAAGAAGATTGACAGAGGTCGCCATGCAGGCATCTTGTTGCAACCAGATCGTAAGAAAGGCAGAAACAGTGAAGAACTGAAGTCCAGCGATGGGTGAGGAGGCTCTGTGCCCAGTGGAGATGAGTCTATCCAAATCTGGAAGCAGGGCTTCGGGAGTAGTAACACTCAAAGATGTGATGCTGGCCTTTACCCAGAAGGCATGGGAGAAGCTGGATCCTGTTCAGAGGAACCCATACAAGGATGTGATGCTGGAACCCGTACAAGGATGTGATGCTGGAGAACTACAGCAACCTGGCCTCAGTGGGGTATGAAATTTACAATTAAACATGATCTCCAAGTTGGAAAAAGGAGAAGAGCCATGATTGAAAAGGAGGAAAAGATCAAGTCAAGATTGTCTGAGGGAAGTAGTGACACATAAGCAAATTATAGCAAATGGAGGAAGAATATGGCTATACTAGAACCCATCTTTAAAAGGAACCTTGGTAATGATACAACAGAAGAAGTACAGCAAGATGATGACCTGGAAGAAAAGCCCCAGGAATCTCAAAACAAACTCGTTAGGGAAGATCCATTCAAGAAAAAAAAAAAATCTGACTATAAAGAAAGACCTGGAGCATAGTGCATTGGTGGGAAAAAAATAATGTGACTGCAAAACATATTCCTTCCAAAAAGAGACTTCTTAAACTTAGTTCACCTGGGAAAAGTTTGAAACCAAAGGTAGACTTGCCTGTTCATACAAGAAACTGTGAAAAAGAAATCTGTTGCCGCTAAAGAACACAGCAAAGCATTCTGCCATAGTTTATGTGATATAAGAAAGATAAACCTCAGACTGGGACGAAACATGAGAAATTATCCAGACATAGCTCATCTGATAAGTGTGAAAAAATAAACTTGAAAGAAACACAAGAAATCATCCAACCATAGCTCATCTCCTACCAAGTTTGACAAAACTCAAGCTAAAGTGAAATTCTATTAATGGAATCAATGTGGAAAGGTTCTCAGTCATAAACAAGTATTTATTGTTCATCAACAGATTCAAACTGGGGAGAAACTATATGAATGTAATGAATGTGGGCTAAACTTAAGCCAAAAGTCTCATCTTGCTATACATCCGAGAGTTCACACTGGAGAAAAACCATATGAATGTATTCAATGTGGCAAAGCCCACAGTCATAACATGCCCTCACTGACCATCTAAGAAGTCATACTGTTGAAAAGCCCTATGAATGTACAGAATGTGGGAAAACTTTTATACTTAATTCAATCCTCATGAAACATGTGAGATCTCATACTGGTGAGAAGCCCTATGAATGTAAAGAATGTGGAAAATCTTTTACATACAACTCATCTCTTACAGAACGTATGAGAACGCATACAGGTTAAATACCATATGAATATACTTAATGTGGAGAAGCCTTTAAGTATAGCAATTCCCTTACTAAACATGAGAATTCACACTTGAGGAACCCTTTGAATCTAAGGAATGTGGGAAAGCTCTCAACAAGAAACCACACTTAATTATACACCAATGGACACATACAAAGGAGAAACCCCATGAATGTAAAGAATGTGGAAAAACCTTTTGACATAGCTCATCACTTACTTACCACATAAGAATTCATACATGTGAAAGTCCTTTTGAATGGAATCAATATGACAAACCTTTCAAACAAATCAAAGGCTTTTACTGAACATCAGAGAGTTCATGCTGGGGAGAAACCCTACAAATTTAATTAGTATAAGAAATCATGGAGCCAAAGGTCATACCTTATTGTGCACCAGAGAACCCACACTAGGGAGAAACCTTATAAGTGTAGTGAATGTGAAAAAGCCTTCAGTGTAAGTTACAGCTTGCTAATACATCAGAGATCCCACACTGGAGAGACACCCTATGAGTGCAGTGAATGTGGAAAATCTTTCAACCAAAAAGCATACCTTACCAAACATGTGAAAACTCATTCCAAAGTGAAATGTTATGAGTGAAATCAATGTGGGGAAAGTTTGAATGGAACTGAAGATTTTGTTTGTTAGAAATAATCTGAATTTAATGAATGTCTGTAAAGCCGTTAGCAATGAGTTTGAAAATGGTTCTTTGCATAGAAGCAGTGGTTGAAAATATGAGTTCAAACCTGGTGCCAGGTCTCTTGTAGAAAACATCATTTTTAAAACAGTTACAAATGATCTGCATGTCAGTTTGAAATTTAGCTTTTAAAATTATAAATAAATTGAATTATCAGAGATAGAAAAAAAGAAGATGAAAGGAATGTACAGATTCATATTAGCAAAAAAAATAAATAAATAAGGGTCAATATTCAAATATTTCAAGTTGCATCATATGATCAAGACCCATTGATATTGAAGAAAAAAGTTTAAGCTGCACTGAAGGCATTGGATGAAAAAAAAAACAAAAAAAAAACTCCAGGAATTGAGGAATACAAACAAAAATGTTAAACAAACTGATGTACCACGGGGGTGCTAACTTATTTATAGCAAGAAATTTGAATATAGGTACTTGGCCAACTGATTTGATTCCATATTTATGCCTGTTCCAAAGAAAGGTGACCTTGTGGAATTAGGAAGACTTTGAATAATATCATTACAATCACATGCAAGTAAAATTTTGCTGAAGAAAATTTAAAAAATGGTTGCAACAATACATGGAAAGGGGGCTGCTATAAATTCAAGTGAGATTCAGAAGAAGACTTTGAATGAGAAATACCATTGTTGTACCCAGATGGATATTGGTCAAAAGCAGAGAATACCTGAAAGATGTTCACTTTTGCTTTATAGTAAAAGAATTTGACTGTGTGGATTATAACAAGCTATGTATAAAATTGTGAAGGATGGGTATTCCATTGCACATAATTGTGCTCCTGAGAAACCTGTACATATTCAAGAGGCAGTTATTCCAACAGAACAAGAAGATACTGAATGGTTTAAAATCAGGAAATATATGCACCATGGTTGTATACTTTTACCATCTTTATTAAATCTATATACAAAGAAAGTGGAGTTCTGGTGTGGCACTGTGGGTTAATAAGCCAGATTGCAAAGCCATTTGAATTGCAAGCTCACCAGCCACTCCTCAGTGACTGTATATGAGGTTGATATGGGTTGAAACTGATTTGATGGCACTTAACAACAACAACAATACTAAGCAGATAATCCAAGAATTGGGATTATATGAAGAATAAAGTGGCATTAGAATTGAAGAAAACCTCAACAACCTGCAATAAACAGATGGTACAACCTTCCTTGCTGGAAATGAAGATAACTTGAAGTGCTTAACTGATGAAGATTAAAGACATCAGCTTCCATTGTGGATTGCACATTAATGTAAAGATAAGAAAACCCTCACAACTGGATAAATAAATATCATGTTAAACAGAAAAAAAATTGAAGTTTCAAAGACTTCACTTGGATTCACAATCAATTATCACTAAAGAAATAATCAACAAATCATTTGACTAATTGTATTAGAAAAATACACTGGAAAAGACCTCTTTAAAATATGAAAGAACAAAGGTGTCAGTTTGAGGGTTAAGATACAGTCTATCCAAACTTTGGTATTTTCAGTCATTCATATGTATGCCAAAGTTGGACAATAAATAAGGAGTAATATAGAAGAATTGATGCATTGGAATTATGATGTTGGGGAAGAATTTAAAAAGTACTGTGTACTGCCAGAAGAGCAAACAAATCTATCTTGGAAGTTATACATTCAGAATGTTCCTTAGAATCAAGGATGGAGAGACTACACCTCACAAAATATGGATATGTTGTCAAGAGAGACCAATCCCTGGAGAAGGACATCATACTTTACCAAGGTAAAGTAGTGACTAAAGGGAAGACTTTCATGAGATGGACCTACAAAGTGGCAGCAACAAAGGACTCATACATAATTAAAATTGTAAATATGGCAGAGGATAAAGCAATGTATTCTTCTATTATACTTAGGGTAGTTATGAGTTAGATGCAACTGAATGGCACCTGACAGCAATAGCCTTGTCATAATAATATTTGATATCTTAGCAATTTT
This sequence comes from Chrysochloris asiatica, assembly GCF_000296735.1. Taxonomy (NCBI): domain Eukaryota; kingdom Metazoa; phylum Chordata; class Mammalia; order Afrosoricida; family Chrysochloridae; genus Chrysochloris; species Chrysochloris asiatica. Next base: position 5,027,911 of record NW_006408671.1, read on the forward strand.
TAGTAATGTTGTCATTGTAATCATATCACTATAATGTTTATGTTTCTGTGTCAACTTAATTAGGCCAGGATTTCCAGAGGTCTGGCAGTTGGAATGGTGATGAGACCTAATACAGGCATAATTTGCTCTATTATTGGTATTCAACTGATGGAATGGATGCTTCCTTGGGAGTGTGGCCGTCTCCCAATATAATGGTCATGTCGGAGGAACTCACTCCGTTTTCTGCTGTGGACATTGTTGTTGTTGCTAGGTGCCAATCGAGTCAGTACCAACCCATAGCAACCTTATGTACAGCAGAACAAAACATTGCCTGATCCTGGGCCAACCTCACCACAATTTCCATGCTTGAGTTCGTTGATGCTGCCACTTGGCTAATCCATCTCGTTGCCAGTCTTTCTCTTTTTCTCAGACCATCCACCTTACCAAAAATGATATCCTTCTCCAATGACTGCTCCCTCCTGAAAATATGTCCAAAGTATGAGAGATGAAGTTTTGCTATCTTGGCCTCTAAGGAGCACTCTGGCTGCAATTCTTCCAAAACAGATCTATCTATTGGTTCTTTTGGCAGCACATGGCACTTTCAATATTCTTCTCCAACACCACAACACAAAAGCATCAATTCTTCTATGATCCTCTTTATTAACTCTCCAACTCTTCCATGCATATGAAGTTATTGAAAATACCATGGCTTGGGTCAGGCATACCTTAGTCCTCAAGCTGACATCTTTGCTCTTCAACCCTTTAAAAGGTCTTGTGCAGCAGATTTGCCTAATGCAATATGTCATTTGATTTCTTGACTGTTGCTTCCTTGACCGTTGATAGCTGATCCAAGACGAATGAAGTCCTAGACAACTTCAATCTTTCTTTGTTGATAAGAACGGTGTTTATTGGTCCAGTGGTGAGAATTTTTGTTTTCTTGACTTTGAGATGTAATCCATACCAATGGCTTTGCTCTTTGATCTTCATCAATAAATGTTTTAAGTCCTCTTCGCTTTCAGCAAGCAAGGTTGTATCGTCTGCTTATCACAGGTTGTTAATGGAGTCTTCCTCTAATGCTGATGCCACATTTTTCTTCATAGAATCCAGCTTCTCAGATTATTTGCTCAGCATACAGTTTGAATATGTATGATGAAAAAATACAACCTTGTCACACAACTTTCTTAATTTTAAACCATTCAGTGTTCCCATGTTCTGTTCAAACAACTGCCTCTTGGTCCAGGTACAGATTCCTCAGGAACACAATAAAGTGTTCCGGAATACTCATACTTTGTAATGTCCTTAGCTTGTCATGATCCAAATAATCAAAAGCCTTTGCATAGTCAATAAAGCACAAGTAAACATCTTTCTGATATTCTCTGCTTTCAGCTAAAATCCATAGGACATTAGCAACGATATCCCTCGTTACATGGTCTCTTTCTAATCCGGCTTGAACCTCTGGAAGTTCTTCTCAATGTATGCTTGCAGTCGTTTACCGTTAGCAAAACTTTACACACATGGGATATCAAAGACATTGTATGATGATTTCCAAATTCCTTTGGTTCACCTCTTTTGGAATGGGCACAAATATGGATCTCTTCCAATCAGTCGGCCAGACAGTTCTCTTCAAAATTTCTTGAAAGAGATGAGTGAGTGCCTCCTGTGCCGCCTCACTTTCCTGAAATATTTCAATTTTTATTCCATTAATTTCTGGTGCCTTGTTCTTTGCCAATATCTTCAATGCACCTTGGACTTCCTCCTTCAGTATCATTGGCTTTTGATCATATGCTATATCTTGAAATGGTTGAACCTTAACCATTTTCTTTTGGTACAGTGACTCTGTGTATTCCTTCCATCTTCTCTTGATGCTTTCTGCATCATTCAATAAATTGCCTAGAGATTCTCTCAATAATGAAAGTCAAGGCTTGAATTTTTCTTCAGTTCCCCCAGCTTGAGAAATGCTGAGCATGTTCTTTCTCTTTGGTTTTCTGATTCCAGATCTTTGTACAAATAATTGTAATTTTTTGTTTTATCTTCTTGAGCTGATCTTTGAAATTTTCTCTTCAACTCTTGCACCTCCTCATTTCTTCTATTTGCTTTAGCATCTCTACACTGGAGAACAAATTTCAGTGTCTCTTCTGACATCCAATTTGATCTTTTCCTTCTTTCTTGTCTTCTCAATAACCTTTTGCTTTCTTCATGCATGATGTTTTTGATGTCATCCCACAACTCTTCTGGTCTTCAGTCTTTAGTGTTTAATGTATCAAATCTGTTTTTCACGTAATATTTAAATTCAGGTGGGATATATTAAAGGTCATATTTTGGCTTTATTAGACTTATTTTCAATTTCTTCAGCTTCAGTTTGAATTTGCATATGAGTAATTGATGGTCTTTTCCAGTCTGCCCTTAGTCTTGTTTTCACTGATGATATGGAGCTTTTCCATTGTCTCTTTCCACAGATGTAGTCAATTTGATTTCTATGTATTCCACCTGGCAAGGTCGATATGTATAGTCATCTCTTATGCTGTCTAAAGACGGCATTTGACATGAACAAATTACTGTTGCAGAATTCTACTATGCGTTCTCCAGCATCATCTCTATCACCAAGGCCATATTTTCCAACTACTGATGCTTATTCTTTGCTCCCAACCTTTGTATCCAATCACCAGTAATAATCAGTACATCTTGATTGCATGTTTGATCAATTTCAGATTGAAGACGAGGTAGAATTCTTCTATTTCATCCTCACTGGCTTTAGTGTTTGGTGTGTAAATGTGAATAATAATGGTATTAACTGAGCTTCCCTGTAGATGCATAGCTATCATCGTATCACAGTCAGCACTGATCTGGATATATTCTTTTTGATGATGAATGCAACACCCTTCCTCTTCAATTTGTCATTCCTGGTACAGTAAACCGTGTGCAGATGTAGGTGTACAAATATATGATAACACATTTCTCTTTATATATATACATACAGATATGTTTCACTGATTTTGCTTCTCTAGGAATCCTGGCCTAATACATTTGATACCGAGAGACTGGGTACTAAAGACGCAAAATCACAAAGATGAAATTTCTAAATTTGTTTTCAAGTCTGTAATTCTAAAGGTACTCATATATGGTTGAGGCTTGTCCACTTTATAGGAATCAGCCTTGGACTGATTTTGATTTTGGTATTCTTTTCCTCTTGTGCAATAAGAGGAAGTCAGACATGGTCCCTACTTTGTTTAAGCAGTTGGCATTGTGTGCAGTATTCATTGTAATGGCTCCAGATCTAAGAAATTGTGAGATTTTCTGGGTGAAAGAGCAGAGGATTATGGGATAAATATTTCAGCTGAGGATTCAGCAGCAGCTTCTGAAGTTGCCTGAAGACAATGACATATTGGTTAAAATATATTTGATCAGGGGCCTGGGTCTACTGGAATCAACCTTGCCAGAGACCCAAGGCCATATATATATGACTGGATTTAGTTCCTTTTTAAAATAAATATTGAACTTGAATGTTTTAAAGGGCTTATGTGTTTTACTGCCTTACAGATATTAGTCTCTCCTGTCTATTATAAAATAAACATACATGTGTGATTGAAATATTGGGACTTATGGTTACAGAGAGCTCATAAGCTCCCCTTCAGTCTACATTTAATTGGATTTATTGAAAAGGGAGCTAGAATTTGACTGGAAAAAGTAGGCTTTTGCTTTAAACCTTTGTAAAGTGTGGGGCTTTATTTAGAATCCTGAACCCTACTCAGAATATTCAGAATTGGTACATTTGCATTTGCAATGGCATGCAGACCAACTCAGAATTGCTGTGAGCAGAGGAGACTCAAGTAGATGAAACCTAATACAAGCATAGTTATATCTATGATGAACAGCTATTAATAGCCAGTCATTTGATAGGATGCTTCCTTCTATATATACACATAGATATGTCTCACTGGTTTTGCTTCTTTAGAAAACCTTGCCTAAGAAACCCACCCTGTTGTAATATCATACCTATCTTATAAGTTAATCAATCCTTTACTTGCAAAGTTTATGTTCAAATAGACTATTACAAAGCATAAAGATTTTTTTTTTTTTAATGTAAAAATGGTGAACAGAAAATAGACACTAATTAGAGTTGTGAGTAATCGAGGTCCCGGCTGAAAACGTATGTGTGACTTTTCATACGTTGCAATGGTTTTACTGGGTTTGACTGAGGAGAAACAGTTGTCCTCCCCAACTGACAAAGTACATAGCCTGTGTCTGGCAGTATCTGAAGAAAGTTCTAGTCCTTGAGTTCATCCTGAATTGACAAACACCTGCATTCCTAACACTGGCACAGCCTTACTTATCAATAACTTAGTCAGGTACTTCTGCTAAAATCAGTTTTATCAGAGAGAATAGTAACAGTTACGACATTTTTCTCTACACAACTCATTACTTTTATGCTCCTAGTCTTTCTTTCTCTCACTCTGTCTTCAGTCCCTGAATCCATAAAATTACAGTAGTTTTTTGGTTGGTTCCCTTAGCAGTGAGATGAGCCTCCACCTCTGCACTCATCCACTTGACTCTGACATGGGGAAATTCCATGGGGGGAAAATGAAACAATTAAGAAGTTGATTCTTTTTCTAGGTTATCCTTTTAGCATATATTATCATCACAGCAAGAGTATACAGGTCGGAGAGAGGACTTCCGGCACTTCCCTGACCAGGCAGCTCAGGTAGGGCAGTCTCAGGGAAAAGGGGCAGAATTGCACATAAGAAACCTCTGTTTTGAACAAACATAAGATCTTATATTTCAACATTCTGAACTCATTTTTTAAAAGATCAAATTGCTGAAGAATTACAGGCATTTTGAGCTTTTGCCTGCCTGTATGCAGCTCCCACATCTGCGCCAGCACCAGCGAGTGCTGCTGCCCCCTGCAGACCTTGGAATGCAGGGCTAGAGCAACCCCACTTAGAAG
>NW_006408671.1:5040669-5047083 GCF_000296735.1 Chrysochloris asiatica
CGAGGGGGAAGTGTAGGGGACGGGTTTCTGGGATATACCCTTTGGGTGGTTGATGATGCATGGAGGGGATTGGAACCATGACAATGAGATGATATACGACGGAATGAATGTAAAACTAAAGTTCTCCCATGTAAACTATCATATCATTCACAATAAAACATTAAAAAAAAAAATAGAGTATACAGGTTGGATGGTTACTTTTATTTCTTTTTTTTTTGTATTAATTGACTATTGTGGCATCTGAAACCTTAATTTTCAGTACAATTGAATTATTGACAAGTTGCAGTGCACATTTACTGCTTGTGTATAATTTTTCCACATTCCTAGGTAATATTTTCCTATAGTTTCTTGGACTTGACCCACTGATGTCCAAAATGTGGAAACTTGTCTATGGTAGTATGTTTTGTTATACTGTATCACTCAGGTAGGACCCAGCATGTGAGACAAGTTGTGAAGGCCAGCCATCAGAGCTTATAGCACATATTACAAGTCTTAGAAAAGTGATCTTATGTAGTTATACTCGGGAATGAAAAAAAAAATATATATATTGTACTGAGAGATAATGCTCTGTAACAGATGAAAAATGATAAATCTGTTACTTTACAATTTTGAACGATCTCATAATAATGTAGTTATCAAAAGACTTAGTGTAGGTACCAAAAGACTTTTATAAAATCTAAGCTTGCTTTCTTTTCAGACACCTTAATTTATCATAAAATCTAACATTAAAGTAAAACAAAATGACAATGAACACATCAAAGAAATAATACCTCTTCAATATCATTTTGCAACTAATATGTGTGTTACCTTTAACCAAATAATGATTTCTGAAAATTGTCAGTTTTCCATTAATACAGCCAAATCTGCAGAGACTTCTCAGAGACATGAACTTCCAGACTTTATATTTTGACACACAATTGCTTTCGTATGTTCAGTAAGAATAAACAATTCACCTTTGATTGGAAATTGAGTATGCTGAGGTGAGTGGTGTGTGCTTGTGCAAGCATTTGCTTTTTAATTGTGTAAGCATCTGTTTTATGTGTCCACACTGAAGAACATCCTTAACTCCTGCTAACTTTTCTTCAGCCATGTTTGGTTCATTATATTTCTTTCCTGCATGGCTGTTGGCAGAAACAGACATAATATTTTAATATGAATTCAGACTGCTTCAAGCATTTTAATTGGTTTAAAACTGTTGATAGCATCTTTTACTGTATTAATTTATTGCTACAGCTTCAGTCAACTGAAACCTTTGCCAGATGGTAGTGCAACCACAGCATACAGAACAGGAGATTGGAAATATTTATATGATGCAAATACCTCATATTTATTAAGCATTCATGAACTTTCTCTTAATGATGATATTGAAAAACTACCACGAAGCTGAGATTCATGCCTTGTGGAAACTAATAATCTAATTTTGCAAAGTAACAGTTTTGTTTAAAAGTGATAGAAGGCATAGCTTTTAAGCATATACTAACAATTGTAAGGAAAATATATATCCCTTCTCTGACTTTGTATAGTTCAAAATAAATGAAATTCAAAAGAGGCAATATTAAAAAATAAACATGCCTCATAGCATGGAATAAGCTGGTGTTTTTTATTATGTAATTTGAAAACATCACATACATTTAATAATTAATAGGTAGGTAATGTTTTTTGTTGGGGAAGCATTGTTACTCTACAGAATAAATATTGGACTGAAGAACACTAGGTCAGTGGTTTTAACCCACCTGGTGCTCTACAGGAGAAAGATGAGACTTTCTACTCCTGTAAAGGTTTACAGTCTTGGAAACCCAATACAGGATCACACACACAAAAAAAATCTACAGCACTTAACAACAACAAATATTCTTATTGAGATGTAGAAAACACAGTAGGCTGTGGTTATATAATCACAACAGTGTTAGCTTCAAATTGTTTATATTTTATAAAATAGTGTTTCTCAGGTAGAATCTGATATGTTAAAATCACATACAAAAACATGCACACATATGCACACACAAAATAACACACACTCACTCATGAGAAACACCAAAATAATATTGCAGCAATTTTAAATTTCAATCAATCAAAATTTTGTAACTTTTGCAAGCTCTTATTCAAGACATACATATGAAACTTAAATGCAAATTATACTGGCATTGCCTAAGGGAAGCATATTGTGTTCATTTGAATAACTTTCCTGGTGAAAACATACCTACCTACTATTACAAAAGGAAACTATGCATTCAAAAATTATCTATATTTTTCCTGTATTCATAATTTGTACCCTTATCACTAGGGTCAAAATACTTCTGTTGAAAAGCCTACCTAAGTATTGAAAACCTTTGTGTGTATGTCACTTTCTATTATCTAGTATTATGTGTCTTTATGATATGGTCCATTAACTGTTCATAGTCATTGCAGCCTGAGTCTCTACAAAGTAATTTATCTCGGGATATTTTCTTATCGTACTTGCACCATTAAACCTTGAGATATGAATGTAGTAAGAAAGAAAAATAAAATAAAACCTTAGCTTTCAGGGAGTCAAGAAATCCAGAAAAAATTATGTTTTATAACAATAGATTCTGTCTTATTGAACACATACAACCTGGTGCTATATGTTGCTTGCATCAAAAAAAGAACATAGATTGATGAGTTTATATTTTTGGTAAAAAATGAAGAAATATGTAAAACAGAAAGTTAGAAGACCAAGAAAAATAGTATGTGTATATAGGAGAGAAGGGTCTTTAAAAATTTTACACTTGTCACACTTATGATTTCAAATACATTTGTTCTTTTTTGCACTAGAGTTCACTTATTTTCAGTCAAGTATGACATGATTTACAGAGAAGTGTTTGTTTGTTTGTTTTTTGTAGCTGTACATTCTACAGTGTTGGTCATAGTATTTTCTCTTACCTCCTAATTCATAAGATCCTTTGTGGACTGATCACTTTCTCCAAAACTATTTCAGAGCAAAGGAGCAAGGCCTCTAAAACATCTGCTACCAGAGGTCAATATTTTATAGGGCATCTCAGTGGATGCTAAAAATCCCCTCTGCTTTTACAGTATTCTAAATTTATTTATCATCCAAAGCCACACCTCAAGTCTGTGTAAATTATGACTGTCCCTTGGCCAAATTATAGGCTCAGGTAAGTGCAGTTGATCCTGTTAAGCCAAAGATGCTCCAGGAGCCCCACTTATTAATACCTTGAGATACTGGCAACAACATATCATCCCTAAAAATTAGATCCAGCAGGGTTACGTTTTAAATAAGATTAATCAACAAAAAATTGTGGAAGTGTTGGCCATAGGGATCTCTTGTAAATCTGACCTTTGTATAGTTCAGAATCAATGAAATTCAGTCAAATCCAAACAGTCAAGGGGCAATTATTTCTTAGACTGTGAGGTGGGATTAAGGATGGCAGGATTAAGAATGGGTAAAGTATGAAGTCTTAAATCAGGAGCAGTAAGTAGAGGAACCTCATACAAGCTTAACATACTAGCATAAACATGGCGAGTTAAATGGGAATTCAAAGTGCCAGCCACTGCACAGGATACATATACATCAAGATTTTTTCTAAGTAGTATATCAGCAGTGGTTTCCAACAGTTTGGCTGTGGCTACCATTGCTCTAAAATAAGGAGGAAGAAAGTGGTTGTAACTGAGACATTGGATTTAATTGCAGGCTACCAGCTGCTCCGCGGGAGAAAGATGAGGCTTTCTACTCCTGTAAGGATTTGCACCCTCGGAAACCCTGTACAGGGTTGCTATGGGTCGGAACCTACTCAATGGCACTTAACAACAACAACAACATCATAGTCGATAGGTTGATTATGAACTCCATATTTCTGCATGAGTACGTCAAAGACATTGGCTATTGACACTTAAAAAAAAAATGTTTTATTGAGAATTATGTGATAGTTTACATGGGACAACATTAATTGTACATTCATCCTATCGTATATCATTTCATTGCCATGGTTATAATCCCCTCTATGCATCATCAACCAACCAAAAGGTATACCCTGTAACTCTGTCCACCCCCCAGTTGTCAGCATACAGCCCTTCTCCCTCTCTGGGTCTAAAGTTCCCAGGTGCTCCGTCTCTCCACATCATCATCTCTGTCTCCATCTCTGGCATCACTGCTTCTCTGGGTAGGGTCCCGCTCTCCACTCTACTCCCTTGATGGTCCCAGAGACCTCCACTTATAGACTTCAAAGTTAATCACTCCCCTCCTTGCTACAAAATGTCTACCTTTACATTTCCAACCCTCACAATCAGTCCTGATAACAATTATTCACTATTGTATAACAGGAGACCTATCTGCATTTTCTTTCATCAATCCCACCTAGACAAATTGGATACTACTCAGTGGAGATTCTACCTTCCTCCACGCCCTCTGGATCTAGTTTTCCCTCTTGAAAGCTTGTAAGCCAGCTACTTCTTGCCTTTGTACCCCACCCCCCCACTTTGGGTACCCAATGTCCAAGTTGCCTATCCCTGTCTACTCTGTGTATGGAGGGGGTGGGAATGATCCTTGCTGTAAAGATTTGTTCCCTCTTTTGAGCTACTGCATCCATAGGTGTAGGTCAAGTTGATCAAATTGTATCAGGTTACTCTTTATTTCCTCTTCTGTCTTCTTCTAGTTGAGATCTGATCATCCAGTTATTGTAGCCAGGTCAGGTGGCTATTATCTGCAAGTGTGGGTATTCTTATGCATATACTCTCTATTGTTATCAGGTGGATGCTTCACTCTCCACTCTAGTCTTCTTTGGCTATGTCAATGACTCTGGGCTGAATAGTCCCCAAGTCTTGCCACACTGCTGGCCAACCAGGTCTCCACCCGGGTTCACATGAGTCTATTGAAAGTGGTAGGGCTTAGCTCGCAGCTTAATTGCTGTTTTCCCCTCTCTTCCCCTTATCGGTGACGAAAGTGCTCACCAATCAGAATGTGTACTCCCATTGAGCCTTAGTCTTAGAAGGGGGATTGCTCTGAGGGAATACGAACACTTGCCTTGACATCTCCTGGGTGAGCAACTTACTTGTTCTTACAGCAATCACTTGGTCGGTCTATATTGTTTTGTATTTTTCCTGTCCGTCTTTCTTTCAAGAAGTATATTCTGTTCTTCCAGCCATTGCAGGCTGGTCTGCCCACACTTTCAAGTGGAAATTTCCCACCTCTGAAGATTCTGGATGCTGTTCAGGATTCCACCTATAGTCTAATGTAATGCAAAGGCTCCGCAGGAAGCCTCCTTCACTGGGCATGTTGTAGCCCCATTTTAGGTATTCCAATCAGTTATAGGCAGAAGATGGATTTACAAGTTTTCTATGATGATATTTCTGGCTATTCCTTTCTCTCCCCCTCAAGTGTCTATTTAGAGTTTGCTTTATATATTTTGGAGCTCTTTCACTGGGAGCATAGATATTTATTATGGTTATGTCATCTTGTTCAAGTGTCCCTTTAATCATGAGATAATGTCCATCTTTATCTCTAATGCTGGTTTTTGCTTTAAAGTTTATTTTATAAGAGATTAGTACTGCCATTCCTGTTCGTTTTTTATTGCAATTAGCTTGGTATATTTTTATCCATCCTTTGACTTTTAATCTATTTTTGACTCTGTGTGTGAGATGTGTCTCTTGCAGACAGCATATTGAATTATCTTGTTTTCTTATCCATTCTGCTACTCCCTGTCTCTTCACAGGTGCATTCAATCCATTTACATTCAATGTAATTATCAATAGGTATGGTTTAATTGCTGCCATTATGCTTTTGTTTTTTGTGCTGTAGCTGCTTTCTTTGTTCTGTGTGTCTTCCTTTGTTGATTTCATGCTTTTTGTGTTCTTTCTTGTGAGTTTCCTCATAGTTTTAATGTTTCCATGTTCTTCTTGGATTTTCATTTTCATGGTATGTTGTGAAGTTTTAATTTTCTTTGAAGTTGCCTTATAGTCTATTAACTTTTCTCTCCATTTAGTGCAGTCTTTGGTAGTATAGTGGTTATGAATCGGGCTGCGAACTGCAAGGTCAGCAGTTCAAAACTACCAGCGGTTCTGCAGGACAAAGATGAGACGTTCTGCTCCTGTAAAGATTTACAGCCTCGGAAACCCCGTGCAGGGTCGCTATGAATCGGAACCAACTCCACGGCACTTAACAGCAACAACAACAACAAAATTTTATTCTGTAATTGACCTGACCTTCTCACCATCTGGATCTCTGTTCCTATGTGTTTACCTTGTTTTACATTGTAATTGTTTTAATTGTAGACTGACCTCCCAGATTCTATGAGTTTGTTCTTATTGTTTTGTTCTGTTCTCGACACTTCCTTCTGTCGATTTAGTTCTCATAGGTGCTGCCACGTATGTTAATCTCTGGTTGTTGGCTGTTCTTGTTTGTTTTCAGTCCACAGAACTCCCTTTTGGATGTTTTGTAGC
>NW_006408671.1:5048064-5049223 GCF_000296735.1 Chrysochloris asiatica
GGATGTGGGCTTCCCTTTTCACTCTTCTCATTGCTTAACTCAGAGTAATTTTCACAGGTGTCATCTGCCTCCCTGGTATATGGCAGTTGGTATTGGTTCTTGCCTGAGTTTTGGTGCTTTATAAAGTGTGATTGTAGCTTGACTATATATTTCACCAAAGGTAGAAGGGAGAGCATAAAACAACAAAGCAGTACCAGCCAAACAACAACAACAACAACACAAAACTAGACTGAATACTGCAATATATAATCACAGAAAACGGATAGGAGAGAGAGAAGAAAAAGGAAAAAAAAAAATTCTGTAGCTAATATGAGAATTACTTTAAAGTTCTCTTTTCAGCTTCTTGCTTTCAAAGCTGCCTGAGAGATTTCAAGATGCCACTGTTGGTTGTTATGCTATACCTCAGGCTTTAAATTAATTTTCAGGCTGTTTTGTTTTTAACCTCTCTTTCCCTCTCTACAGCCCTGTCCTGGCATTTCCTGTATTAAAATAAAAACAAAAAAAAATGTCCAGGGCCTGCTCTTGGCTTGAATATCTGTGCACATGCATGGCAAAAGAACCCACCAGTGGTGAGGGTGGGGAGTGTCCACTTGCTCAGGCACCCCCTCTAGTCACCCGAATGCAGGTGTGCAAACAGTGGTTGGCCAAAGACCAGTTACCAAAAATAAAGGAAATCAGAATAAAGCAAAACCAACTAAGTGCATTGTCCACTTTTGCTCCAAGGTTCCCATGGCAAAATTTTTTGTGGTGTTTCTACTCCACCGATTGGTCTTGCCTTTGGTCTCACCCAAGATGTTGGCTCCAGGCCTGGCAGATTCAAAAGTATGTGATTTCTTACTTCAGCTTCAAGTTTCACTAGCTATAAGCCTTCAAACTTATAAAATATGCCTAGCAATGTGGTTCCGAGTTTTGGAGCTCTGCCATGGATCTGCTTTGCCTGGGATTCTGTGGTACACCTGACAGCAAACATCGCTGCACCTCCACATTAACCACCATCAATTCCCACCTCCTATCCCTCTTTATTTATTTTGCTGGGTTTTGCCTTAAAGTTTATTTTATCAGAGATTAGATCTGGCACTCTTGTTCGCTTTGTATTGCAATTAGCTTGGTGTATTTTTTCCCATCTTTTGGCTTTTAATCTGTTTTTGTCTCTGTGTGT
>NW_006408671.1:5049356-5051037 GCF_000296735.1 Chrysochloris asiatica
GCTTTCTTTGTTTTGTGTGTCTTCCTTTGTTGAGTTCATGCTTATTATTTTCTTTCTTGTGAGTTTCCTCATAGTTTTAATGTTTCCATGTTCTTTTTGGATTTTAATTTCCTTTGTGTATTGTGAAATGTTAATTGTCTTTGAGGTCACCTCATATTCCATTACTTTTCCCCTCCATTTAGTGCAGTCTATTTTATCCTGTAGTCTACCTGACATTATCACTATCTGAATCTCTGCTCCAATGTGTCTACCTTCTTTTACATTGTAATTGTTTTGATCATAGACTGACCTCCCAGATTCTCTGAGTTTGTTCTTATAGTTTTGTTCTGTTCTCTACTTTTCCAACTGTCATTTTAGTTCTGGGAGGTGCTGCCACATATGTCATTCTCTGGTTGTTGTCTGTTCTTGTTTGTTCTTGGTCCACAGAACTCCCTTTAGGATGTTTTGTAACTCAGGGTTGGCTTTGACAAAATCCCTTAGCTTCTGTTTACCTTGGAATGTTTTGATTATACCTTTGTATTTGATTGATAGCTTTGTTGTTTAAAGGAATCTTGGTTAGTAGTTTGTTTTCTTTCAGGGTTTTATATATGTCTTCCCATTGGCTTCTTGCTTGCATTGTTTCTACTAAGAGATCTACTTGATCTGGCTTGCTTGTCTTTGAATGTAATGCATCTCTTTTTCTAGCTGCTTTCAGATTGTCTCCTTATCTTTGATTTTGGAGAGCTTGATTATGATATGTCTCAGTGATTTTCTTTTGGGGTCTATCCTTCTGGGGTTTATTGAGCTTCTTGAATGTTTAATTTTTCACTTTTTAGGATGTTAGAGAAATTTTCCTCCAGCCTTTCTTCAACTATTTTCTCTGTGGACTTGTGTGATTCTTCCTTTTCTAGAATGCCTATAATTCTTAAGTGATTTTCTTCATGTTGTCCAACATGAATCTTAGACCTTCTTCATATTTCTTTAATCCCCTTTTCTGTTTGATCTTTTATCTTAGTGGTATTGAGAGATTTGTCTTCTAGCTCACTAATTCTGCCTTCCATCTCATCTTTGTCCTTTCAGTGTATCCTCTATTTCTGATATTCTATTATTGATCATTTGGACTTCTTTCTGTAGATTTTGAATTGTTTCCAATACTGTGTCTATCTTATTTGATTATTTCTATAGTGTTTTTTCTGACTTCTTCCTTAGTTTTCTCAGCACCATTATAAAAATTTTTGAAACATTTTATAATCATTTTTCTGAATTCCTTCTCAGGCATTTCCAAGGCCTGCCTCCTTCCAGAATGGAGTCCAGGTCTACCTCTAGGTTATTTGTCTCAGATATTTTATCTTGTTTCTGGACAAGTGCTGATATGGTCATCTACTTTTGCTTCTTGGACATGTTTAGTGTTTATCTGTGGCCTTAGTACTTAACTGAGTATGTGTTTGGGTATTTTTTATGCTTCCTGACTGCTTGCAGATAGATGTGATCAGGATGTTGGCTTTCCTTTTCACACTTCTTATTGCTTAACTCAGAGTAACTTTCACAGGTGTTGTCTGTCTCCCGATGTATGTCAGTTAGTATTGATTCTTGCTTGGATTTTGGTATTTTATAGAGAACAATTGTAGTTTGACTATATGGCAGCAGTTGTTGTCTATTCTTGGGTAATATAGGGAGAGAAAGAATCACCCAAAGGTAGAAG
>NW_006408671.1:5051377-5055293 GCF_000296735.1 Chrysochloris asiatica
TATTAAAAACAGTTCAGGGTCAGCTTTTGGGCTGAGAGCATCTGTGCGCATGGTTGGTAGAATAACTCACCAGTGGTTGGGGTAGGGGTGTCCACTCACTCAGGCACCCTCTGTAGTCACCAGAATGGAGGTGTGCAAACAGAGTGAGCAGGCAATGAACAGATACCCCCACAAAAATCAGAACAATACAAAACCATAAAAGTGTATTGCCCACCTTTGCTCCCAGGTTCTTGCAGCGTTATTCTATGTGAGTCTGTTCCCCTGCTTGGTCTTGCCATTTGGTCTCACGCAAGTTTTTGGCTCCAGGCTGTCAAACCCAGCAGATTAAAAAATATGCACTTTATTACTTCCACTACAAGTTCTATTAGCTATAAACCTTCAAACTTTTAACACATTCCTATCTATGTAACTCAGAGTTTTGGAGCTCTGGCCTGAACCCGCTTCACTTGGTGTTCTGTGGCATTGCTATCAGTGAACTTCACTGTACCTCTACCCTATCAGCCACCAAGTCCCTAATTTGATATTTTTTCAGGTCTTTTGTTGGTTATAATGCAAAAAAGAATCATATTTTTATAATTCAAAACTTCTACATTTCACAAAAATCACTTCTATTTGTTTAATCAATTTTACTGAGACCTGAATTTCATGGTATAAATTAAATAGATTTTTTAGTTTATGATTAAAGAGAATTGACAAATATATGACCTTATTTTAATACCACCTCAATCAAGATAGAGAATTTTTCCATGATTGCAGGAAATTTATCATATCCCCATTTTATGCTCTCTCCAGTCTCTGACTCAAAGAAAATACTGACTTGATTTTTATCATAGACTCTAGTCTTAGTTTAGTATCTTTAAGGCTCAGTGTTAACTGGAAACATGCAGTACATAATTTTGTCTGTAAGACATATTTGACTTAACCAAATTTTATTTTTTATTTCTGATTTTAGAAGAAAATAAGTTGTAGTTTTCTTTGTCCCTTTTCATTGCTAGGTAATGACACTGTAATATAATGTACAAGACCACAATTTTTGTTTGAACCACAAGGTTGGTGGTTCAAATTTACCAGCCACTCCTCTGAAACCCTAACCAGGGTCCCCTTGAGTTATTACAGACTCAGTGGCACTTAGCAACAAAAACAATTAGTCCTGGTGTGGCACTATGTGATAAAGCACTTAACTGCAAGGTTGGGTGGAACCAGAAGATCATTGGTTCAAACTGTCAAGCTGCTCCTTGGAAATCCTTCTACAAGTTGGAACTGATTTGATAGCACACGCAACAACAACAATCATTATATTGAGCAGCTGGGTGTACAAAAGTTTTAAGCCTTTGACTGTCAATTCAAATGTTCAAGATCCACTCAGAGACACCTCACAAGAAAAGTTTGATGATCTACTTCCAAAAATCAGCCAGTGAAAACTCTGGAACACAGTTCTAATCTGACACACACTGGGTTTCCATGAGCTGGAATCTATTCAAAGGCAACTGGTAAATACATATTTCATTATGTAAATGAATTAATTTTACTATGAGTCTTTTCCCAATATTTGGCTAATATGGTTAATTTTACAGTTGTAATTTGATTTGTGTTCTTAAAAGTGATATGTTTAAGTCTTAACCCCAGTCACCAGTATTTATGAGTGTAACTGTATTTGGCAGTAGCATCTTTGCAGATGCAATTAATAAACATTAGTTTATGCTCAGTAGGTTGTACCATAATCCAACACTAGAAAAGAATAAAACAAGACACTGAGACTGACAGAAACACACAAGGAAGAAAGCCACATAATTACAAATGTAGAGATTGTAGTGATGTAACTAGAATTCAAAGAATACCAAGCAATATAGAAAATGACTAGAAATTACAAGAGAGGCATGAGAAAACATCCTTAAGAAGAAACCAAACTTGCCTACAATTTGATACTAGACATCTACTCTCCCAAACGTGAGGCAACAAAGTCCTATTATTTTTAGTCACCAGGTTTGTGATGCTTTGTTTTGCCTTTGCTAGAAAACTAATAGAACTGCTGTGAATATTTTTGAACATGTATTCATGTAGACATATATATGTTTTCATTCCATGGGCTAAATACCTAGTATGGAATTATTGGATGACAGATTAATGGTATGCTTTATTAGAAAATAGTCAAATATTTTAAAAATAATGTACTAATGTATACCACTACCTCTTCTGAGATACTTGGTATTTTTCACAGTTGTTGATTTTAGCCATACTTCAGAATGAGTTGGATACCACTTTCATTGTTTTGTAGACTAATGATGTCAGTTTTTTCTTTGTCAGTCTTTCATGCGTATTCTATTTTTGAAGTCATTTTTAATTTCAATTTTTATTTTTATTGGATTATTTGTAATTCTATTGGTAATGTTAAAGATGTATTTAAAGATATATGAATTCCAACAATTATGAATCCTAATGCTTACAAACTGTGGTCTTTCATTAAATATTATAATTAAATATGCACAGATCTGGAGTTAGAAAACCAAAAAGGAAAAACACACTTAGTATTTTTCAAGCTTAACAAAGTGAAGATAAATTCAAGCCTTGACTTGCAATATTGGATGATTTTATGGGGAAAATATTTAAAGATAAAGAAAGTATCAAAATAAGATTGAAGGCAGACAGAGACACTGTACCAAAAACAAATAGTTCTTGTTCAAAAATTTGAAGCACTTCTAAATGATCAAGAATCAATGGTACTGAAGAAAGAAGTCCAGGTGGTACTGAACACATTGGGGAAAAAAAAAAAAAGACTATAAGATTTGATGAAATAAAAATGGAAATGTTTCAACACACTGATGAAGCACTGGAGGAACTCATTCATATATGCCAAGAAAGTTGGAAGACAGCTTCCTGGCCAGCTAATTGGAAAAGATTCATATTGGTAGTCATTTCAAAGAGAAGTGACCCAACAAAATGCAGAAATGCAGAAATCACAAGATAATACAATTTTGCAGAAGATGATTAAATAAGGGTTGCAACATTGCATCGACTGGCAGCTATAAGACATTCAAGTTGGATTAAGAGCAGAGAGATACCATTGCTTTTGTTAGATGGACTTGATTGTCTGCAGAGAATACCAGAAAGGTGTTTGTTTGTGCTTTGTTCACTATGAAAAACTTACAACTGTGTGGATAATGGCAAACTATGGATAACATTGCAAACAATGCACTGGATTGCTGGATGTTACAGAACACTTAATTCTGTTCATGAGGAACTTGTATATAGACCAAGAAGCAGTCCTTTGAACAGAAAAAGGGAATAGTGAGTGGTTTAATACCAGAAAAATTATGTGTTCCAGTGTTGTTTTCTTTCATCATACTTATTCAATCTGTAAGCTGAGTGAATAAGACTAGAAGATGGACATGGCTTCAAGATAGAAAATCTAATTAACAGCCTGTGGTATATAGATGATACAACTTTGCTTGCTAGAAGTGAAGAGGACTTAAAATGCATATTGATGAAGATCAAAGATGGTAGACTTCAGTATGGGTTTCACCTCAATATAAAGGAAAAAAAAAAATCCTCAGTACTGGATGAATGAAACACATGATTATAAATGGAGAAAGCTGAAGAGTGTCAACTGCGTATGACAAGAACTGGACTGTGAACCACAAAGTCCACACAGTTCAAGCCTGCCAGTCACTCTACTGGAGAAAGATAGAAATAATCGGACAATATTATTAATATCACATACAAGTAAAATTTTGCAGAAGGTAATTCATAAATGTCTGCTGTAGTATAGTAACAGGGAGCTGCCAGAGGTTCAGGCCAGATACAGAAGAGGACTAGGAACAAGCAATGACTGCTGATGTTAGATGGCTCTTGCCTGAAAGCAGAGAACACCAGAAAGATGATTATTTATGTTTTATTGACTACCAAAGGTTTTTGATTG
>NW_006408671.1:5062485-5063169 GCF_000296735.1 Chrysochloris asiatica
CTGTTTCTCTTCATTTTGATTTGTGGCCCATCAGCAAATGAAAGTTCTGTGAGCTTTTCTGTCCCAAGCTTAACTCTATTCACAGCCACCACTCGTCTTTCTGTCATGCTGTGGTGGTTTGAGTTGCTGTGATTCTGAGGGCTCTGATTCTTAGGGACCCTGTATAGTGTTTCCAGTAAATAGTTGGTGTGTTTGAACCACTGACCTTGTGGTTAGCAGTCCAGTGCTTGTCATAGAGCACCACAACAAGATTTTGTTGTCAAGTAACTTCGAATTGGTTCTGACTCATAACAACCATGTACAAGGTTTCTGAGGAGCAGCTGATAAGTTCGAACCACCAACCGTGTAGTTCCAACAGCTTTACAATATAATGCTTATCTTAGTGTGCCATATCGGGCTTCTATACACAGACTTGTTGTTAGATGCCATCAAGTCGGTACCAACTCGTAGTGACCTTATGCACAACAGAATGAATCACTACCAGATTGTGGGCCAACCTCACTATCATTGCCACACTTGAACCCATTGATGCTGCCACGTTGCCAATCCATTTCTCTGGTGGTCTTCCTCTTTTTCTCGAACCCTCTACGCTACCAAACATGATATCCTTCTCCAGCTACTGGTCCCTCCTAAAAGTATGTCCAAAGTATGAAAGATGAAGTTTTGCCATCTTGGCCTCCAAGG
>NW_006408671.1:5064039-5065732 GCF_000296735.1 Chrysochloris asiatica
AAGGAGAGACAAACTATTTCCAAATGTTAATTCACTGAAAACTTTATAAAGATCAGAGAAACACTGTCAGATATAGTGTCAGAAAATGAACCCCTCATGTTAGAAAGCACTCAAAATGTGACTGGGGAAGAGCTGCAGCCTCAAATAAAGTCAACAGTGATAACATGAATGGAGTAAAGCCCGTGGGAATAAAGTCCACAGGACCTTCATTTGCTGATGGGGCACACTAAAAATGAACATAAGCAGCTGTGAGCATTCATTAATCGGAACATGGAATGTACGAAGTCAGAATCTAGGAAAATTAGAAATTGTCAAAAATGAAGTGGAACGCATAAACATTGATATCTTAGGCATTAGTGAGCTGAAATGGATGAGTATTGGCCATTTTGAATTTGAAAACCACATGGTTTACTATGCTGGGAATGACAATTCTTCATAGGTCTTCCATATTTATTGTTCATTGATTTTTGTATAAATAACATAATAAAAATTACCATGGATTGATGGAGACACACATTAGTCCTCAAAAATAATCTTTGCTTTTTAACTCTCTGAAGAAGTATTTAGCAGCAGATGTGCTCAGTAAAGTATGTAATGTAATTTCCTGAGTACTGATTTGATGGCCATTGATTATAGAAGCAAGAAAACCCTTGACAACTTCAATATTTTATGTGTTTCTCATTGTTGCTTATTGGTAAAGTTGTGAAGACTATTGTTTTCTGTATGTTGAAGTACAATCCATACTGTTGAATATATAGACTTCAATGTTTCTCAGTATGTACTTCAAATATTCTTTCAGAAAGGTTGCATCATTTACATATTATAATTTATTAATGATTCTTCTCCTTATCCTACCCATTGAATTATTCTTCATATAGCATTTTTTTTTATTATTTGCTCAGTATGTGGATTTTAAATGCATTATAAATGGATACAACCCTCACAAACACATTTCCTGATTTTAAACCATGCAGTAGTCCCTTGTTATGCTTAACCAACTGCCCATTCATCTGCATACAGATTTTAGATGAACACAATTAAGTGTTCTGGAATTCCCATTCTTCACAATGTTATTCATAATTTTTTATGATCCACATATTTGATTGTATTTACATACTCAATAAACCACAGGAAAACAACTCTCCACTATCGTCTGTATTAAGCCAAGATCCATCCGACATCAGCAATGATATCCCTCATTCTATGTTCTCTTTTAAATCTATCTTGAATTTGTGGCAATTCCCTGTTCATGTACTACTGCAATAGTTTTTTGTTTTGTTTTGTTTTGTTTTTTTATCTTCAGAAATATTTTATTTGCATATAGAGTTCTGGTGTGGTATTGTAGGATAATCACTGGACTGTTAATCACAAGAACAGTGGTTCAAATGTACAGATGCTCCTTGAAAACATGATACAGGGTCACTATGAGTCAGAACTGACATGCCACTACTTAATAAGGATAAAAATTTTATTGATATATCAGTCAACAATTTCTACACTCTGTTGGATCACCTTTTTTACAGTGACCAAGAAAATGAAACTATTCCAATATATTACTTAAGTTGCTTTTTTCCAAATTTCTTGACATAAATGAGTGAACACTTCCATCATTATATGCATTTATTGAAACGTCTCAATTGGTTTTATGTCAGTTCCAGAATCCTACATTTTCATCAGTATCTTTAGTGCATCT
>NW_006408671.1:5065832-5069107 GCF_000296735.1 Chrysochloris asiatica
AAGAGATGGAGTGGCTGAGGACATGAGATCCAGAGAGGGAGAGGGGCTGTGTGCTAAGAACCGTGGGGGTAAGAGAGGCTTACAGGGTATACCCTTTGGTTGGGTGATGATGCATGGATGGTATGGTAACTATGGCAATGAAACGCTGTATGATAGAATGAATGTAAGGCTGTTCCCCCATGTAAACTATGACACAATAAAAAAAAAAAAAAAAAAAGCTATAGACAACATTGCGGAGAGTGAGTATTTTTGACCATTTAATTGTGCTCACGGAGTCCTGTTGTCACACTGTGGGTTAATGTGCTGGATTGCATAGTCAGCTTGAAACCCAAATTCATTGGTTCAAGCTCACCAGCTGCTCCTTGGAAACCCTATACAGGGTTGCTATGGGTCAGAACTGACTTGATGGCACTGAAAAACAATTGTGCTCACCATAAAACCTGTGCATAGACCAAGAGACAGTTGTTCAAAAAGAATAAGGGAACACTAAAAGCTTTAAAATTAGGAATAATTTGTGCCAGGTTTGTGTTTTTTCACCATGGACCACCAAAAGAACAAACAAATATGTGTAAGATGAAGTGCAGGCAGAATGCTCCTTAGAAGCCAGGGTGACCAGACTTCATCTCTCATACTTTGGACATATTATCAGGAAGGACCAGTCCCTATAGAAGGACATTGTACTTTTGAAGAATGGAAGATCCACTTTACCCTCATTGGAAAACCCACCAATGAGATGGAATGGCACAATGGCAACAACAATGAGATGAAGTGTAGCAATGGTCATAAGTTTGGAACAGGACTTATGATGTTAAGTGCCATGGAGTTGGTACCAATTCATAGTGAACCAGTATAGGGTTTCTGAGGAGTGACTAACAAGCTTGAACCACCAACCTTATGGTTCAAAATGATCTGACAGTGCAGCACATTGACCCATAGCTCCATACCAGGAGCAGGACTGGATAGTGTTAAGTTCTGTTTTGCATAAGGTCTTTTTGTGTCAGTACCAACTAAATAGCACATAACAAAAGCAAACACAATTGTGCTACTTTGAATATTTAAGGCTGCAAAGACTGGAAACTCTTTGCAGGGTTGCTATGAGTCAGAGCTGACTTGCCAACAACAGATAGAGAAAAGACTGAAGTTTTCAAAGATTTAATTTTGCTTGGATCCACAATCAATACTCATGGAAGTAGCTGTCAAAAAAATCAAACAAAATATTATATTAGGCAAATAAGTTGCACAAGACTCTTTAAAGAGTTGAAGAACAAATATTACAGTTTGAGGACTAAGGTGCCCCTGATCAAAACCATGTTATTTTCAATGGTCTTGTATTCATGTGAAATTTGGATGAAGAACAAGGAAGACCATAGAATAATTTGTGCGTTTGAGTTATAGTGCTGGAGAAGAATATTAAAAATACCATGGTGTGCCAGAAAAACATACAAATCTATGATGGAAGAAGAAAAAACTGAATGCTACTTAGAAACCAAGATGACAAAACTTTGTTTCTCATACTTAGGACATTATCAGGAGAGTCAGTTGGAGAAGGACATCATGTTTGGTAAAGTAGAAGGATAGCTGAAAAGAGGAAGGCTCTGGAGGTAGATTGGCACAGTGGCAGCAACAATGGGCTCAAACTTAGCAGTTGTGAGGATGACACAGGACCTGGCAAGTGTTTCTTTCTGTTGTTCATCGAGTTACTATATGTCAGAGTCAACCTGATGGCACCTAACGACATCAACTAGTTTTCTGTATAATCAACTATCTGAGCACTACAAAACATCTTTTTTTTTTTTGCATCTCTTCTGAAGCATTATCCTTATTTTTAATTATAACTTTCTAATTATAATGAGGGATTGGTGAAATCAAAGGGGATATCTTCATTTACTGAAATTGTGTGCTTATTTTGGTGTTTTGATTAGATTTCATTTTCTTTTTTGATTCATTTGACTCAGGTTAATTTATCATATTCTTGAAATATCTTAATGAACCATCAGTGTTTTATAAAAACTATCAGATATTGATAAGCAATAATAACAAATTTGTTTTAATGTTGTAACAGCACCAATCAATAAAGTGTACAGTATTATCAGTTATAAAATATTATTTTTTCTTTGTCATCTATATTTTCTAAATTATTTACAGAAAAACCTCCAAGCAGCAAGGTTTATTGTGGAGAATCTGACCCAGGTCAGCTTTACTCTATGAGAAATAGATAAAGGATGACATTGATTATATCAAAACATTCCTCAATTCCCCCCTTACACTAATAGCATATAATTTGGATTAATTGAATGTCCATTTTCAAGAGAGAGATTTGGGATCACAAGTCTGATATGAACCAATCAGAATATTGGACTAAAACTAATCTGAACTTCTGGTGTGGTATTGTAGGATCAGCAGTTCAAACCCAATAGTTGTTCCTAGGAATCCCTATAAAGGTTCGCTACGAGTCGGAACTGACTCAACTGCATTTAACAATAAAAAACCTAATCCAATCACTACATTTTACTCTATAAGTAACACACTAAATAGTGACCCAATCAGCACAGAGCTTTGGAACTGTATTCCATGGAACTGAGCATAGGTACTCTTTCCAGATTTCTTTAATCAAGAAGAATCCAAACTGAAAATGAAGGTAGCAGTCACATGGCTTTTATCTTAGTTTCTCAGTGAGGCTGTAATACAAGTATTAAAAATGGATGGCTTTAGCAAACAGAAATGTATTGCCTCACTATTTTAGAAGTTAAATGCTCCATTTCAGGGTGCTAGTTCTAGAAAAAAGCTCTCTGTTCAAGTTTGAAAGCAAATTTTGTTTTCAACTTGTCTACCATTTTTCTCATATGGCAATGCAGGATAAGCACCCAACTGCTAACCACAAGGTTGGTGGTTCAAACCCACCAGCCACTACTCAGAAACCCTATACAGTCACTACATCCAGTAAGAAACCATGTTACTGGACAGCACTTAACAGTAGCAGCAGTATTCTTCTCAGCAGGTAGCATCTGTCTTTCCCAGCCTGGGCTTTCTGCTCCTTACCTAATATGCTATTTGTTATGTCTCAACAAGATTCGTTTAAGACACACTCTACACTGGTATGGATTTGTAGAATAAGCACTGGATTTCAAAGCTGGATTGAAGTGCAAGTTCGGCAGTTCAAACTCACCAACTGCTCCTTGGAAATCCTACACAGGGTCACTGTGAGTTGGAACAGAGTTGATAGCACATTAATATGACCTAATTAATTTAATAAATAAATCTTTCTTTCTTTCTTT
>NW_006408671.1:5069746-5071495 GCF_000296735.1 Chrysochloris asiatica
TAATTCATGCTTGATCCCTGTCAGCTTCTTTTTGATGGCATCCTTGGAGCTAGCATAGATCATTTTGCTCTTAAGGGGTGCAGACTCGGGGGCCCAGAAGATAAAAACCAGATCCTCCTTCTTGCTCTCCTTGGTCTCATAAGTTGCATCATAGAGGGCATAGCGGCACTCCTTGTCTGGCAGCATCTTGACAAAGGTGGCATAGGGGTCATGGACAGTCTGGCCAACATCACCCACCAGGATCTCCTTGCCCTCCTCTAGGATGATGTTCTTCTTATCTTCGCTCAAGCAGAAGAGCACTGCCTTCTTGCGCTTCTTCACCTCCTCTGGCGTTGATGATTTGCGCACCTTCATGTCATTGAACACCTTGATGACACCATCAGAGACAGCCACACCAGAGGCCATGTTTCTGGAAGCGAAAGGAGTAAGGCAAACAGAGCCAGAGGAGAGGAGAGCCGCTGCAGCTGCTGCCGGGATCCGACTGAATATAAATCTTTATTTCTTTATGGATCTACATACATAATCTATAGGGCTTGGATTCACAAAATATATATTTGAGGAATACAATTCAAACTATAAAAGGTGTCATAAGATCAATTTTAATTCTAACAGATTGTTGACTCAGCATCTATAAATTCCTTCTAAATGTACTGCCATTCAGTCAATTCATGCTCCTAGTGACTCTTTTCTGAGCTCATAAATCTTTACAGGAGCAGAAAGCCTCATCTTGCTCCTGTGAAGCAGCTGGTAGAATTGAACTGCCAACCATGAGGTTTACAGTCTTGTGTTTATCCTACAGAGTCACCAGGACTCTTAATTCCAATTGCTGTTGTTTAATATTGTTGAGTCAGCTCCTACAAATAAGAATATGAGCTGGATATGCCTGCATAGGTTTTCTGAGGAGTGAGTGCCAACTTTGTAATTAGGTGTCCAGGGTTCATCTTACAGCACCACACCAGGACTCCAGATCATCCTGCTGTTAAGTGCTGTAGAGTCATTTCTGATTCATGTTGTTGTTGTTGTCAGGTGCCATTGAGTTGGAACCGACTCATAGTGACCCCATGCATAGCAGAACGAAACAATGTCTGATCCTGGGCCAACCTCACTACAGTTGCCACACTTGAGTCCATCAATGATGCCACTTGGCCAATCAATCTCGTTGGGGGTCTTCCTCTTTTTCTTTGACCCTCCACCTTACCCAGCATGACATCCTTTTCCAGTGACTGTTACCTCTGGACAATATGTCCAAAGTATGAGAGACGGAGCTTAGCCATCTTGGCCTCCAAGGAGCACTCTGGCTGCACTTCTTCTTAAACAGATCTATTGGTTCTTTTGGCAGTCCATGGTACTTTTAGTATTCTCCTCCAACACCACAATTCAAAGGCATCAATTCTTCCACAAGCTTCCTTATTCACTGTCCAGCTTTCACATCCATATGAGGTTATTGACCATGGCTTGGGTCAGGCGCACCTTAGTCCTCAAGCTGACATCTCTGTTCTTCAATATTTTTTAAAAAGTACCTGTGTAACAGATTTGCCCAATGCAATATGTCATCTGATCTCTTGACTACTGCTTCCATGAGTGTTGACAGTTGATCCAAGAAGAATGAAGTCTTTGACAACTTCAATCATTTCTCCATTGATAAGCATGTTTTTTATTGGTCCAGTGGTGAGGATTTTTGTTTTCTTTACATTGAGATGCAATCCATACTGAAGGCTGTGCTCTTTGATCTTCATAAGTAAATGTTTC
>NW_006408671.1:5077183-5090510 GCF_000296735.1 Chrysochloris asiatica
TTTTTCCAGTACTATAGATTCTTGATCATATGCAACTCCTGAAACCGATTCTTTGGTAAAGTGACTCTCTGATTTACTTCCATCTCCATTTGATGCTTCTTGTTTCATTTAATATTTTGTTCTTAGAATTCTTCAGTTTGTAACCTAAGGCTTGAACTTTTGCTTCAGCTTGAGAAATGCTATCCATGTAAATCTTTTTTTTATTTTTCAACTCCAAATCTTTCTTTGCAAAATTCATCATAATAGTTTTCTCTTTGTCTTCTCAAACTGCCCTTTGAAATCTCCTATTTTGCTTTTACTTTATTATTTCTTCTTTTTAATTTAACTATTGCAAATTTGAGAATAACTTTCAAAGATTCTTCTGAGAATCACTTTGAGTTTTTCTTTCTTTCTTATCTTTTTAATTACATTTAGATTTATTCATCTGATTCAACAAACCATTTTGTTTTTGACCCTCTGTGTTCAATATGTAAAATCTTAATTTAAGTGGTATATACTCAAGGTTATACTTTCGATCTTATGGACCTATTTTAATTTTCTTCAGCAACAGATGGCCTATTCTACAGTTGGCCCTGGACATGTTCTGACATGTAGTATTGAACTTCTCCATTGTTTCTTTATACAGATGTACAAGGGTGAGCCAAAAAAATATCTGCACTCTGGCTGTAGAATTTATTTAAATCAATTTTTAGAAAATACAAATGGGTAATATTTTGAGATAACCTCCTTGCTTTTTATTACATTTTTCCCATCTTTCAACAACCTTACATATTCTCTTATTAAAAAATAATTTAAGCTGAGCTGTGAGCTATAAATGCACTGCTATCTTCACTTCTTCATCAGAGATCAATCTTCATCCTTGAAGGGCTACTTTCAGGGGACCAAAAAGGTTAAAGTCCAATGGAACAAGATAAGGACTATAAGGAGGATGCTTTTCATATAACATTACAATGCCATTGGATAGCAGTCCTCTATGTTTAATATATTTGGGTTTTGGATTTCCAGTGAGCATCTCGCTGTAAGAGCATTGTTGATTGTTGAATATTTTTCCTGATAGTATTCTAATACTGGCACTTGAGATTCTGAGAAAACTGTTAGCACCAATTTTCCAGCTGAAGACAGTGCATACAAAAGAAGTTTTAATATAACTGGAGTGTGGATAATTTTTGATTCTTGTTTATTCCATTTGGTTAGGTACAAGTGTATTGCCACTATTTATGTTGTTGAAAAATATATTTGTAATTAATTAGTTATGGATCTGCAAACTTGTATTATGTGATCTATAACATCAGTTCGAGGAGCTCTGGTAGCGTATTGGTTACAAGTTGGGCTGCTAACTGCAAGTTCAGTAGTTTGAACCTACTGGCTGCTCCGCAGAAGAAAGATGAAGCTTTCTGCTCTTGTAAAGACTTGCAGACTTTGAAACCCAATACAGGGTCGCACATGAGTCAGAACTGACTCCACCGCATATCACCACCAACAACAACAACAAACAACTACATCAGTTCTGTCAGCAAAACTATATTTTCTAACTATTGATCCTTTTTTTAATTTCAAGTTTCTAATTCCAACCACCAGTACTTATCAATACATCTTGATTGCATGTTTAAGCAATTTTCATCTTCAAAAGTTGGTAAAAACTTCAATTTCTTCATCTTTGTAATTAGTAGTTGGGAGTAAATTTGAAAAAATAGTCACATTAATGGGTATTGCTTGTAGAAATATGGATATTATCCTACTATTAACAAAATTATACTACAGGAATGATCTTGAAATGTACTTTTAAACAAAGAATCTGATACTATTCCTCTTCAGTTTTTCTTTCTTTGCATAGTTGACCATGATTTTCTGCTTCAAAAAATATCATATTTGAAGGAGACGGTCTCTTAATACGTCTATCCTTTTATAGCTATATTTACTTATCCAGTTTATGATTTTGTTACTTCGAGAATGGTATAGAAGAGGGCTTTAAAATTTCCATGGAAAAGTTCCATTGTCTTTCAATTCAATTTTTCCACAAACTTTTTGAAATTCTCTCATGTATCTGACTCACTTGCTATGAACACTTCTTCGGGTGAGGTTAATCATTAAAGAAGCAATCATATTTGGTGAAGTGGAAGCTAGTGAGGATAAGGGTGACTCCTGTTGAGATGGAATGCACATTAGCTTTAACTGTGGACTGTCAAATGCCAGTTATAGTGAAGATGGCTAGGGCCCAGGTAACTGTGTCCTAATGTCTAGGATATCATTCATTAAGTGTTCTTCTTCTTTTTTCTTTTTTAAATGACTTTCTGGTGTGGCACTGTGGGTTAATGTGCTGGACTGCAAAGTTGCTCCAAACCACAGGGTTGGGGGTTCAAGCTCACAAGTTGCTCTTTGGAAACCCTATACAGGGTCATTATGGATTGGAAACAGCTTTCCAGCACTTAATCACTACAACAAGTTTTTCTGGATCAAATCACTGTACAGTCTACATTCTAACTTAAGGATGATTTTGACATTTTATTCTCATTTTGAATTTTGCTCCATCTGCAAGGGAAGCATAAAATTGTTTTACTCTAACTTTGTTATTAACACACTCCATTCAACTTCCCAAGTTGAGTTTTGAGTCTTCCAACCTGAGATACTTACCCTCTGGCACTACATCATTGCTATAATAATGTTTTCACTGACCACTAATTTAGAAGTAGATTGTTGCTACAGCATGACAAACAGATATAAATGGTGGAATACACAATAAATATTTTTAAAATAAGTTGAAAATTTCACCTAGAATAACACTTCAAATATTTTTACAATAGTATTTCAAGAAATGAATTTTTTTAGAAAACTGTTCTATACTTAATAAAATTGTTGTTAAGTGCCCTTGAGTCAGTCACAACTCCCAGTGATCCTGTATAGTGTAGGATTCTATGGATAAAACATTAAATGTTGCAAGAATCACCGAAAGAAAATGGAAGGAATTAAAATAGTCACTGCACCAGAAATATTCAACCATTTCTAGAGATAGTAATCATCAAAAGCTAATGGTACTGAGGAAGAAGTCAAAGGTGCACTAAAGGTATTGGCAAAGAAAAAGGCTCTGGAAATTGATGGAATACAACTTGAAATCTTTCAACAAAATATTATCCACTGGAGGCACTCACTAATCTATGTCAAGAAATGTGGAAAACAGTTATGTGACTAATTGATTAGAAAAGATTTATATTTGTGTCCATTTCAAACAGAGGTGACCCAATGCAATGTGGAAATCAGAAAACATTGCTAAAATCCTATGCAAGTAAAATTTTGATAATTCAAAAATGTCTGCAACACTACATTGACAGGGAACTGGCAGACATTCAAGGCAAATTTAGATGTAGAACAAGGGATGAATTTTAACTAAAAGTAGACAATACCAGAAAGATGCTTACCTGTGCTTTACTGACTACACAAAGAATTTCAACTCTGTTGATCATGACAAGCTATGGACATTTCAGAGAATGAGTATCCAAGAACACTTAATTATGTTTATGAAGAACTTGTCCACAGAAAAAAAAGACAGTTAATTAGACACACCAAGAGGACCCTGAATGGATTAAAATTAGGAGAGTTGTGATTCAGATTGTATTATTGTATCATACTTATTCAATCTGTATGCTGACCAAATAATAAGAAGCTGGATTTTATGAAGAATATCACATCAGGATTGGAGGAAGACTCCTAACAACTTGCAATATGTAGATGATATGACGTTACTTGCTGAAAGCAAAGAGAATTTAAAATACTGATGAAGTTCCAAGACCACAGCCCTCAGTATGGGTTGCATTTCAATATAAAGGAAACAAAAATTCTCACCACTAGACCAATAAATAACAAAATGATAAATTGAAAAAAGATTAAAGTTGTGAAGGTTTCATTCTGCTTTTATAAATTATCAACAGTAATGGAATCAACAGTCAAGAAATTAAAGTATTATGTTAGTCAAATCTGCTGTACAAGACCTCTTTAAAATGTTCAAGAACAAAAATATAAGTTAGAGGATTAAGGTGTGCCTGCTCCAAGTCATGGTATTTTCTATAGTTTCATAAGCACATAAAAGTTGGACAATTAATTAGGAAGACAGTAGAATGATTGATGCATTTGAAATATGGTGTTGTAAGATAATATTGAAAGTGTCATGGACTACCAGATGAACAAACAAAGCTTCATTAAAGAGGTATAGCCAGAATGCTCCTTAGAAGCCAGGATGATGAGACTTCATCTCTTATACTTTGTATATGTTATCAAGAGGAACCAGTCCTTGGAGACAGATACCATATTTGGTAAAGTAAAAGGTCAGCTACAAAGAGGAAGTCCCTAATGAATTGTATTAACATAGTGATATTAGCAATGGGCCCAAGTGTAACAATTGTTAAATTGGCTCAAGACCAGGCAGTGTTTCATTCTGATTTGCATTTGGTTCCTTGGAATTGGAACCTGCTTGATGGCATCTAACAATAACAACATGGAATAAGGGGTATCATTGCTGACATCAGATGGGTGTTGGCTGAAACCAGAGAACATAAAAAAGATGTTTACCTGTATTTTATTGAATACACAAAGGCTTTCAATTGTATGGATCATGACAAGATACAGACAATATTGCGGAGAATGAGTATTCTGGAATACTTTATTGTGCTCATGGTGAATCTATACTTATACCAAGAATCAGGTGTTTGAACAGAACAAGGGGAAACGGAACGATTTAAAATCAGGAAAGGTGTTCACCAAGGTTGCATTCTTTCAACATACTTACTAACTCTGTATGTTGACTAACTAATCCAAGAAAAATGATTATATATGAAGAAAAACATGGCATCAGGATTGGAGGAAGACTCATTAGCAACCTGCAATATGCAGATGATACAACCTTGTTTGCTGAAAGCAAAGAGGACTTGAAATACTTACTGATGAAGATGAAGACCTCAGCCTTTGGTATGGATAGTATCCCAATGCAAAGAAAATAAAAACCATCACCACTAGACCAATAATAATTTATCAAAATAAATGGAGAAAAGATTGAAATTTTCAAAGACATAATTTTGCTCAGAACAACCATAAACACTCATGGAAGCAGTAGACAAAAAATCAAATGACGTATTACATTAGGTAAATCTGCTGCACAAGACCTCTTTAAAGAGTTGAAAAGTAAATATGTCAGTTTGAGGAATAAGTTTTGCCTGATCCAAGCCATCATATTTTCAATAAGTTAGTATGCATGTGAAAGTCAGAGAGAATAAGGATTATCATAGAAGAATTCATTAATTTGAGTTATGATATTGAGGAGAATATTAAAAGTATCATGCCTGCCAAAAGAACAAACCAATCTGCATTGGAAGAAGTACAAATAGAATACTCCTTCAAGTCAGGATGGCTAGACTTTTTCTCTCATACTTCAGATATATTGTCGGAAAGGACCAGTCCCTGGAGAAGGATCTCATGTTTGGCAAAGTGGAGGGTTGGAATAAAAGAGGAAGACACCAATGAGACGGATTGGCACAGTGGCAGCAGAAATGGGCTCAAAAGTAGCAACAATTGTGAGGTTGGAGCAGGCAGTGTTTCATTTTGTTGGTACCGAAAAATAACAGCAACAATAACAACATGGGATTTCTGAGCCAGTAAAAGGAGCCAAAAGCCTCATCCTTCTCCCACAAAATACTGAAAGGTAATTTTTAAATGATCAGAAAAGTGATTATAATTTTCAGTGAATATTCCATGGAGGCCTTGCATTTGCTATTATCAAAATGAAGAATTGCACATTTTTTGAGGAAGTAATTGAAAGCCATATTCATGAACATCAAGAAGGATTAAACAGTATCAAGATTAATGATGTATCCAGCATTAAATAAATGTTGTTAGGCAATTGCTGAGGCAAATTTTCTATGCTAGTTTAATACAAACATGTTTGGTAAACCATAGCATTTTGTATAATTGCATTACTGCCATTTCCACCTTCAATATGAGAATTATGAAAAAAAACAGGAATTGTGCATCAGAAAATACAGAGCATGAAGGCATAGCTTTTGGACCAGAAAAGAAACAAATATCTGAAAAGTACAAAAATTCTTCACATGGAACTTGTTAGACAATAAGCAAATATTTAAGTTCTTTTTTAACCATTATGCAAAATCCATTAATAAATCAACATACCTAACACACCTCCAGGATTCCTGGTGTGATGCTACAGAATAAACACTGGACTACTTACCATGAATTTGGTAGTTCAACTTATCTTAGTCTCCTCAGAAACAGAATCAAGGTGAGTAGTAACCAACTAGAGTTACACAACAACAACAACAATAGAAACTTTCTAATAATTTTATTTAACTTTGCTGACAGAGATACAGGCATAGAGCTTACAAAATTACTTTTGTCCTGCTCAAAAAGAGAGCACCTTTTATAGTGTACATTGATCAGAGTTTAAAATATATATTCTTCTGTTTCTTAAGTAACAAATTCAATTTGTTACTTTTTACAAAGTTCACTAAAAAGTGATTTAAAACATGGTGAAATGCTTAAGATATTTCAGGAATAAATTAAATATTACAATATTAATCATGTTACAGAAACATTTTACATTTCATACTTTAACAATTTTATCCTAACGTGGGCTTACAGAAATCACTTGAAGAAGCCATATTCACTTTTATTGCTAATCTAAAGAATTATTTTATTACAGAAACCTTTCCAATATCCTCAAACAACATTTATCAGTTAAGATAACATTAATACTTTAATGATAATATTTAATGCATAATGTATAACCATTTATCTCAGTTACTCAAAGTAATATATATATAAATAATTTGTAAGTGAAGGTAACTTGATTACTCCCAAATATCATATTAATCAAAATTATCATCATCATCTCATATCATTCCCATTTGACAAATTGTCCATAAGTATGAAAATTTCTATATTTTAAAATATAACTCTCATAACCTATTAAGGAAAGTAGAAATGCAATAGAAGCATTATGAAATATATCATGGTATTAAAATCTATAGATTTGCTTTTATCATAAAAATTACAGGTTGACATGGAAATATTTTTTAGTGACTTTATTAGCATATACTTGCATAATCAAGCTTCACTGTAACATAAACTCTTATCATAAAACTCTAGTTCTTCTATAAGGGTAACTGTCTACCAGATATTCACCAGAAATTTCTATGTACTTAATAAATATTCCTGATTGTTAAACATTTTAATAAAATATTCTGTAGATCATATTTAAAAAATGAAAAATGCAGAATTGAATTTTTAAATTCTCCTGGACTATAGATTTTCTGGAGTCATGATGGCTGAATACATCTCTATAACTATTGCCCTAAGCTTTAAACTTGGACCAAAAATATCCCCTGAAGTTACATTAGAACCAAACACTTGTTGCTAGGTGACATCGAGTCAGTACCGAATGAAAGCAACCCTGTGCACAACAGAATGAAACACTGCCCGGTCCTGGGTCAACCTCACAACTGTTGCTACACTTGGGCCCATTGATGCTGCCACTTTGCCAATCCATATTGGTAGGGGTCTCCTCTTTTTCTCTGATCCTCCACTTTACCAAATATGATATCCCTCTCCAGTGACTGATCCCTCCTGACAATATGTCTGAAATATGAGAGATGAAGTCTCACCATCTTGGCCTCCAAGGAGCACTCTGGATGTACTTCTTCCAATACCCATCTGTTTGTTCTTTTGGCAGCCCATGGCACTTTCAATATTCTCCTCCAACACCATAACTCAAATGCACCAATTCTTCTATGGTCTTCCTTATTCACTGTCCAGCTTTTGCATGCATATGAGGTTATTGAAAATACCATGGCTTGGGTCAGGTGCACCTTAGTCCTCAAACTGACATCTTTGCTCTTCAACACTTTAAAAAGGTCTTGTGCAGCAGATTTGCATAATGCAATATGTTGTTTGATTTTTTGGCTGCTGCTTCTACGAATGTTGGTGGTTGACCCAAGAAAAATGAAGTCTATCAAACTTCAAAAACGTAAACACTATTTTAGCTTATATAATGAAGAATGACTGCCATAAGCTTTGTGATCTTTCAAAAAGTGTATATACGGAATCCAACTGACAACAGGAACCCAGATTAGATAGAAAACATAGGAAATAGTGAGTTTATATTAGTGGGAAGCACAATTCAGAAAAGGTAGATGAGAATGGTTTCACAACTCAAAAAATATAATCCATGTCATTGAATTTTATATAGAGATGTAGTTGAATTGGTATATGTCGTGTTATGTTTATGCTAAAAAACAAAAGTATATTTTTCAAACAATACCTTCGGTTTTCTTTCAACTGTTTCATTGCTGTCATTATTACTATTGCCCCAACTATCTACCATATGTAGCCCATGTCTCCAAATTTTAATATATAATTTCCTTTGGTTATGTTTGTAATGTTGATATATTGTTATAGAAATTGTTATAATTTATGATACAAAAGTAGCTGAATTATTGTCAAAAATCTGAAAATTTAGTTGCCTCTCTCCAGGAAATATGTGCTTGAAATTTGATAATAAAAGTACTCATCTGGAGTTTGTTTGTTATAGCAAATATGGGAATTTATTACCAGCTTTTTGTGCATAAATCTCTCTAAGTGTTCCTTGGAAACTCTATACAGGGCCACTATGAGTCCGAAAAGGCTTAACGACACTTTACAACAAATTTTCCTTACTACTAGATTTGATCTCCCCTTTGTCTTCAAACCTGCCTTATTTATCATTTTTAGCTAAGTATCTAGCTCAGAGCAAAACCACATGTCTACGAACTAAAGAATGAAAGGGAGAAAATGAGAGAAAAAGAAAAGTTCTAACTCACTATGCACACTGCTGACACTTAACATTTCTTTTGCTCTTTCTCCAAACAAAATACCACATTAAAAAACCTGTGGAACATTTACCTTAGGTACTCCACTTAATCCCCACTAAGAGACTCTGAACCATGAGGTTGAGAGTTTAAACCCACCAGATGCTCCTTGACAAACCTATATAGGATCAACATGAGGTACAATGACTCAATGGTACTTAATAATAACAACAAGGAAGTCTTGGAGGATAAACACTGGATATCTAAGTCAGTTTGAACCCCAATGTTGTTGGTAATAACTCTCTAGCCTCCTCAGAAACCCTGTACACCTCAACGTCACTTAACAACAACAACAAGAATAGGGTCTTGGTGCAGTGCTGTATAATAAGCATTCAACTGCAAGGTCGGTTTGAATGACAAGGTGGCGGTTCAAACGCACCAGTCGCTCCTCAGAATCCCTATACAAGGTCGTTATGAGTCAGAACGACTCGATGGTATTTCACAACAATAACACAAGTGTGGCTCTATGCAGTTCTGGTGTGGTGCTGTACGATAAAGCACTGGACTGAAAGGTCAGTTTGAGCTTCAAGTCAGCAGTTCAAACTTACCAGCAGCTCCTCAGAAACAGATTTGTTGTTGTTGTTGTTGTTATTGTTAAGTACCCTGTAGTTGTTTCTGACTCATAGTGACCCTGCATAGGTTTTCTGAGACTGTGAATCTTTAAGTGAGCAGAACGCCTAATCTTTCCTCGGATACAAAGTCGCTGTTTATCGGAACCAGCTCAACTGCGCTTATCAATAGCAACATATGTATCTCTATAGGATAAGCACTGGATTGTGAACCAAAAGGTTTGTGGTTCAAATTCTCCAACTGCTTCTGTAAAACAGGATCATTATGAGTCAAAATTAACTCAATGTCTCTTAAAAGCAAACAAGTTTAACCCACATTACATGGGAGTCCTTAGGGTGGTATTTCTCAAGTTATGGACGTTTTCAGTTTCCTGTTCTCATTTGACATTATCTAAAGCCTTTCTAACTTTGTTTCGCATGTTAATGAACAAGATATAGAAACTTTTAGGTGTGCGTCATCATTTGCATCTGCTAAAACTGAGGTCACCAAAAACTACTGCTAGAGGGTCTAGACTTCTTGTCAGTTATGTTACATTCTATGCTAGTACCAATGTGTTTAACAAATGCTTAATTGCCTTTGTCACACTGACTCACTCTTAGGCACCTTGTAAATAAATTCCACAATGAAGATATTTCCTTACTCTTCTATAATTGTCCACCTTCAGTTTTTTCCCTTTAAAAAATAATAAAGATTACAGAACCACTTAAATAGTTTCTAAAAAAAATATTTCCAACCACCTCTGTCTCCTTTCTGTTCTATGTTTGTTTGCTTTCATGTATTTTTCTTTCTATTAAAAGATGGTTTTCTGTCCAGAGTTCTGTATGATATGAAGGTTGCTTATACCAAGGAAACTTGGTTACAGTGAGGGAGTAATATAGAGCTGCTACATTTTATTTTTGGATCTTTGAGAAAACCCGCTTGGTGTTGCTGTTAAGTGCCATAGCTACCCTGTATATGGTTTCTGAGGAGCAGCTGCTGGGTTTGTATTGCTAACATTGTGGTTGGCAGTCTAATGTTGATCCTACAGCACCACTCCAGGAGTTTAGTTATTAGTAACAACCACACGCTTTACTGCTTCTGTTTTTTTATTCTGATTCTAGCATTGGGACTCAAACTGGTATTTTGTGAATAAAAGCAAGAGCTGCTGCACAGTTCATCCCTTTATTGTTGTGCTTAATAATAATTCTCACTTACTTTTTGTGACAAAAAATCTTTTCTAGGTCAAAGGAAGATGCATATGCTTTATAATGTTCGTAATGTACGCTTGTGTTTTTAAACAACACACTAGTGAGAAGCAGAACATTTTTGAGAACTTTTGTAGTGAACAAAATGGTAAGGAAACAAGGTATTTTCAACTCTATTGTTAACTCTTTTGGAATTGTGAGAAAGAAAGGATCTATCTTTCTCTTACATACACTCACATACCAAATCACTGTTAACAATTCATATTTAATATGTATTTTTTAAAAGAGTCCTGATGTGGCACTGTATATGATAAGCACTGGACACAAGGTTGATGTGAACCTCATCGTCAATTCAAACTCACCAGTGGATTTTACACTTCTCAAAAGTCCTAAACATGGTAGTTTTGAGTCTGTCAAGACTCAATTGTACTTAATGACAGCAGCAATATCATTTCTTTAAAGGGAACCCTGGTAGTGTAGGGGATAATAAGTCAGACTACTAACTGCAATGTCAGCAGTTCGAATCTACCAGTTGATCTGAAGGATAAAGATGAGGATTTCTGCTTCTGTAAAAAATTATAGCCTTGGTAATTCTATATAGTGTATATATGAGTCAGAACCAACTCCATAGTACAAGTATTTTATCCTACAGTGCCACACCAGAACTCTATTTATCCCTATAAAAGAAAAGAGAAAATTGAAATTAGTCTGTTTTATCATAAAACCTATTCAAATAATGTAAGTGAAATCCACTTACCAGAAACCACTAGTAGATCCCTTCTATACATTCTGTGACATTTTAATGGAAGAAAATAATTGCGCAAAGTATGGAAGACAGTTACGTTTTTGAATAGGACTGTTGTGGTTGTTGTTAAGTACTGTGGAGTCAGTTCCGACTCATAGTGACCCTGTACAGGGTTTCCGAGGCTGCAAATCTTGAAAGAAGCAGAAAGCCTCATCTTTCTTCTGCGGAACATCTGGTAGTTGCTAACCTAGAGGTTAGCAGCCCGATTCATAAACACTACGCTACCAGAGCTCCTTGAGTAGGGTTAGTTTTACCTTAAGTGTTGAAGAGAATTGTGTTCCTTAATATAATAACCCAACAAGGACTATATTGTTTTTATTTTGTTTTGTGTCCTTTTTCTTATGCAAATATGTAAAAGACTGTCCCTTTCCAGTGCCTTTCTTTTACAGTATGTTCCTGGGTGACATAAATGGTGTCCAGTTGGCTATTGGTGATTTTAAACTACTAACCAGCATCAATAAAGACCTTGTGATCTGTTTCCATATATAATACAACCAAGAAAACCCTATGGTTCTCAGTTCTACTCTTTAATACATAGGTTGTCATGAGTCAGTATTGTCTCAATTAAAAAAGTTGCACACTATTCACAAAAGAGTCTTTACTGCCTCTGTGGAAATTTTTTCTAAATATGTATTTATTGAAAGTTAGCCAAGGGGAACTTTTAATATAGCCCAAGAAGTAATTTACTACATCCAGAATTGAGAAAAATAAATTCTTAACTTGACTAATAATATTTAAGCAAAATTATTAAATTGGTAAATTCTAAATCATCTAATATTTACTAATATGAGAATTATCTAATTTTATAAATATCAAACAGATCATGATATTCTGTTATTTAAGTATAATGACCAAATCTAAATTAGTCTATTATAGATTTCTTTTTTACAAAATTGCAATGATATAATTCATGCTGACTTTTTAAATAGTTCAGTATCATTAACATATTAAGAATAAATATAAATGATATAACAAACTTCTTTTCTATATACACATCTCAAATTACTATTGCATAGGTATATTTACAATATCTAGATGATATATTTTGTGTTTTCTGATCATAATATATATCTTTTAAATTAATTAGTTGCTTTTTTATCCTGAGTTTAATGGCGGAGACAAAAGTAATTTCACATTATTTTCAGTGAAAATCACAAAACAAGCAAAGAACTTTGTCTAGGTTATCCCATCTCATACACAAAACAAGAATGTGAGGTAGTGTCACTGCTATATTTATTATATTGATGGAATAGCTATACTTTAAAAAAGTGAAGTGTAATAGTACAAAGTCAAACAGCTCCTCAATAATTAAATGGAAATGTGAAGACAAGTATTTCAACTGGTCTTTTCAATAAGATATCCATGTCTTTAGTTTGTAATAAAAAAAGATGAATGAAACGGTTTTTTTTAGTGTCAAAAAATGTTTTTTTAAGTGTCAATGATTACTCAAATCAATTGTACTGAGTTGTCCAGTTTGAATCTAGCTTTGGACATTATTTTTGATATTAAACTCTTTAAAATTTTTAGTATTTTGATTTTAAAACCACCAATAATATTTATTATTATTATTATTATTCAGAAAAAAATGGGCTCAAGCCAAATAACTAGGGATGGTACAGGGCCCTATAATGTTGCATTCTGTGGGACATGGGATCTCTATGACTCAGATTCTACTTGAGGCACATAACATTACAAATCTTGGATTCATTAATTGAGAAACTACTTAGTCAGATTGTCTTGCACATTTTCTTCTAGACTATTTTAATAGTGGTCACAGGAGAAGCATGGCAGTGATAGAAGGAGTCAGCCTAAAAGGACTGAGGTAATATCTGGTGTAATTTAAGAGAAAGTTATATATGTTATAT
>NW_006408671.1:5090668-5092885 GCF_000296735.1 Chrysochloris asiatica
CAACAAATGACAACAGGTGTATTTCACCAATTTCCAGACTTTTACTGAAGAAATTTCTGTTTTCAGAGGAAGAAACAAGTTACTAACTATAGCAAAGGATTATCACGCACAAGATATGGACATAGGAAAGTAATATTTAACTGCAATACTAAATCAAGTTTTTAGATAATTCAATAAATATGAAACTGACCTTACTTTAGAGCTGATGATACACTAAGAGACATCATAACCTCAGCCTTTATAATTGTCTTCTCTTCTTTTCCCTTTCCCTCTTTGCATATTCTTCATATTCTCCTCCCCTCCTACTACTCAGTCTCATTCTCACACTTTTCCTGTTAATAAAGGACACAATTTCCAATTAGAGATTGCATTTTACTATGTTTTAATGTGTTATTTTAGACAGTCTTAAGCCGAATTCTATTAAGAATATGTAGTTTGTGGATCAGCTGATATGCGCTGATAGGCACAGAAGTTTTCATACAGTCGTAATCTTATAACTTATTGGTTACGAATCAGACTTCTAATTTCACAGCCAGCATTTCAAAACTTTCAGCAGTTCATGGATGAAAGTTGTGGCTTTCTACTCCCCTTAAAGACTTACAGTCTTGGAAACCCTATTACAGGGTAGCTATGAGTCAGAACTGACTCCCTGGTACATAACCACCACCACCACCAGTACAAGCATTTACCTATATAAAATATTTAAAGAGAATGTATGGAATTAACTACCTTGCTGACGTAAATATTTTTAACATATTGACAATTATTGAAACTCATAGCTTTAGATTATTATTTTTAGATCATCACCACTTTCTTATTTCACATCCTATTTTAAAAATAAGTGTCTACTATTGTGATAGATCTTATCCATAAACAGTGAATAAAAGAAAAGATATACATTAATTTAATTTATTGACTTGTTAAAACTACTGCTTTCCTTATCTTTACTCAGAAAAACAATTTTTATGATTTAATGACTCTGTAGGATTAGCACTGGATGGCTAACTACAAAGTCAGCTGATCCAACCCACCAACTTCTCTTCAGAAATCCTACATCTAGTTGCTATGAGTCAGAATTGACACAATGGCAATTAACAATGAAACAATTATTTTGATATTTTGATATTATTAATCTGCTTGCTCTGAACATGGAAGAAAGAATTCACTTTGTCTTCAAGATATAGCTAATAATATCTCTGTTGGTAAACATAATCAAATCATTCATCAGCATGCAAAATTGTGGTTTATACATTTTCCCTTTATAAAAGTCAGTATAATGGCTAAAATTTTACTAGATTAAACTACTATGTTTACCCAAAATATATATGAAAAAAATTATAAAAGTAGTTTCAATGAGTTCATATATTTATATTTAAATATTTCCCAATTAAGAGCCTTTCCTCTTAATTTATTCTAAGCCATGTTGATTCCACCAGTCATCTGTCAGTTTGTCATACTGTGATGGCTTGGGCATTGCTCTGATGCTGGAAGATATGCCACCAGTATTTTAAATGACATCAGGGTTACCCTTGTTGGAATGGTTTGAGCTGAGATTGGAGACTAAGACACACAGGAAGAAGGAAAGACAATTATTAGTCATAGAAAACGTTATGATGTATGTTTACTAGTAAGCTGGGACTGTGGGCTAAACAGAGTCATAGGCAAATGCAGTATTGCTATTA
Source organism: Chrysochloris asiatica (assembly GCF_000296735.1). Taxonomy (NCBI): domain Eukaryota; kingdom Metazoa; phylum Chordata; class Mammalia; order Afrosoricida; family Chrysochloridae; genus Chrysochloris; species Chrysochloris asiatica. The sequence goes on from NW_006408671.1 coordinate 5,092,351, forward strand.
CAGAGACATAAACTATTGCATTTGACTTTCAATATAAATAGGAAAAGCAAATAAAGTGCATTGCCTACAGGGGAAAAAAAACGGATTTAAATGGGTTTGAAAGAATCTATATTTGTGAAACTTTTTATTTATTATTGATTTCAAATTAAGTTGCTCTTTCACCTACAATTCTACAATCAGATAATTGTAAACAATGGAACAAAACATATGATATGGACTGAAAAATTAACTCCAAATATGTCCATGTCTTCATCCTTGGAATCTTTAATGACAGAAGCAAAATACTTTAATGACACACTTTTAAGACAGAAGAAGAGGCCAGAAGTCAAGTAATATAGTGGCCCCTAGAACTCAAATTATTGACTACGTGAAGGCTTTCGATTGTGTGGATCATGACAAGCTATGGACAACACTGAGAAGTATGAGTATTCCAAAACACTTAATTGTACTTCTGAGAAATCTGTACCTGGACCAAGAAGCAATTGTTCAAACAGAGCATGGGAACACTGAATGTTTTAAAATTGGGAAAGGTGTG
>NW_006408671.1:5094504-5102060 GCF_000296735.1 Chrysochloris asiatica
AGGAGGGACAAGTCGCTAGAGAAGGATATCATGTTTAGTAAGGTGGAGGGTCAGAGAAAAAGAGGAAGACCCCCAACGAGATGGATTAGTCAAGTGGCAGCATCAATGGACTCAAGCATGGCAACAGGACTGAGGTTGGCCCAGGATCTGGCAGTGTTTCATTCTTCTGTGCATAAGGTCGCTATGAGTTGATACAGACTTGATGGCACCTAACAACAACAAACTAGTGAGTCAGACTGCAAAGCTGTTTGAACTGCAAGGTTGGCGGTTCAAGCTCACCAGCTGCTCCTCGGAAAACCTATACAGGGTCGCTATGGGTCATAACCAACTTGATGGCACTTATCAACAACATGGTAAGCCCTGGTCTGATAAAATTGAGTCCTGGAATACTGGTGTGACAACATGCATTAATGTGATGGACTTCATAGTCACTTTGAACAGCAAGGTTGGTGGTTTAACTGCACCAGTTACTTCTCCAAAACCATATACAGGGCAGTTATGAGTCGGAAACGAATTCACAGTACTTAACAAAAACAACGTATTGAGCCCTGGCGGCACTGCAGGATAAACTCTGAACTACAAAGTTCACTTTGAATTGCAAGGTTGTCGGTTCAAACGCAACGGGTGCTCCTTCAAAAACCCTATATAGGTTTTCTATGAGTCAGAATAGATTCCATGAAACTTAACAACAACAACAACAAATATATTGTGCAAAAGAAACCCCAGTAGCATAGTGGATTACAAGCTGGGCTGCTAACTGCAAGGTCAGAAGTTCTGTATACCAGTCACTCCGTAGGAGAAAGGTGAGGTTTTTTGTGCCTGTAAAGATTTTTTGTTGTTTTTGTTGTTGTTAAGTGCCATCAAGTCTGTTCCATCCCAAAGCAACGCTGTATAGGGTTTCTGAGGAGCAGCTGGTGAGCTTGAACTTCTGACCTTGTGGTTCAAACTACTTTGCAGTCCAGCGCATTAACCCACAGAACCATGAAGTCTCTGGAGTTCTATACATTTGCTATGAGTCGTATTCAGTTGCACAAACCACCACCTAAAGCAAGGTTTCAGGAGCTTCATTTTCTGATGGGCTATAACTCAAAATGATAAGGAACAGCTGCAAACACCCATTAATAATTGGAATGTGTAAAGTATGAATCTAGAAAAACTGGAAGCCATCATTCAAAAACTAAATGCAATGTGATATGAAGATTTCTATATTGGCATTAGGGAGATGAAATGGACAGCTATTGGGTGTCTTGAGTTAGACAATGACATGCTTTCCTATGCCAGGAATGAAAAAAATTGAAGAGGAATGGCATTGCTTTCATCATCAAAAACAGCATTTAAAATCTGTCTTAAAGTACAATATTGTCCATGATAGGATAATATACATACATTCACAAATATTCCTGTTGTGGGGCTATATGATAAGTATTGGACTGCTAACTGCAGATTGGTGGTTCAAATCCACCAGTTGTTCCTCAGAAACCTTATGAGTCAGAATCGACTCTACAGCACAACGATACACAAGGAAAACCAGTTAATACCAGTATTAGTCAAATTTGTACACTAACCACTAAAGCCATAATGATGAATTTGAAGAATTCTAATCAACTTCTTCAGTCTAAAATTGATCAAGCATGAAATCAAGTTGTGCTGATAGTTACTGGTGACTGAAATGCCAAGGTTGGAAACAAAAAGGAAGAATTAGTAGCTGGAAATTATGACCTTGGTGATGAAAACAATGCTGGGATCTGCATGACAGATTTTATAAGAACAATGACTTATTGATTGCAAACACTTTTTTTCAACAACACAAAAGATGACTATTCACATGAATCTAACCAGATGTGTACATAGGAATCAAATTGGATACATTTATGAGAAGAAATGATGGAAAAGCTCAGATTTATCATCACCCAAAACAAGGTTACAGTCCAACTCTTGAAAAGACTATCAATATCTTATATGAAAGTTAAGGCTGAAACTGAAGAAAATTAAAATAATGCATGAAAGCCAAAATATGACCTTGAATGTATCTCACAAGAACTTAGAAAACATATCAACAACAGAGTTGATTCAATAGACACTAATGACAAACAGTAGTGAGATTATATCAAGAACTTGAAAAAAAACCCGACGACCTTATATTTGCCCTCTCCTGCAATTTTACAAAGCTGATAAATTCCAAAGGACAGTCCACTCTACTATAAGCTTCAATGTGGAGGCACTCAGATCTAACTTCTTGTGTAAGCAAACGTAACTTCCCAATTAAGTCCCTGGAGTCACCCTACTCAACAAACAAGGCTCCTGCCAATATGCTCTCAGCATTACTTTCCCTGTGGGCCAAGAAATTCATCACTCTGTTTCATGTTCTGCCTCTTGGTTCGACAGCTGCTACTACTCCATCAGTGTCACAGCTTTCTGTACCAGGTTGAAAAAGTTCAATGCACAGAGATCTCCAGGTCCAAAGGATGTGTTTCACTCCTTGCTCTTCCTTGATGTTAGCAAGAACCCCAATTCCTACTTATAAGATGGCTCTTTTTATAGATATTACCATTGCAGGTTTTTACAATCACAGATAACCCTGTTAACCACTTACAACTGAATCGTATATTTCAGTCAACACCTTCTCCTATATTCTCTTACACAGACTTGGCCAGGCAAAAGTGTTGTTTGGGGTGAGTTACAAAGACTATGGGTAGAAGACCAAAATGAAGTAATTCACTGCACTGCACCTTAATCCTCAAACTGACTTATTTGCTCTTTAACACTTTAAATAAATATTTTTTTCAACAGATTTCCTAATGCAATATGTCCTTTGGTTTCTGTACTGCTGCTTCAGCGAGTATTGATAGTTGATCCAAGAAGAATGAAGTCCTTGACAACTTCAATCTTTTCTCCATTTATCATGGTGTTATTTGTTGAATCAGTTGTGAAGTATTTCTCAAGTTGAAAGAACTGAAAAAAAAAAAAAAAAAGATTTAAGCCTCAACTAACAATATTGAAGGTTTATTGGGACAAAATATTGAATGATGCAGGAAGCATCAAAAGAGACAGAAAATAATATAGAAGACCATCTTTATTACCTTGAAATAGGGAAGATTTTTTAAATATAATATAAAAGTATAACATTTAAAGAAATTATAATGACCACAGGTATAACTCCACTAAATTGATAGCATTTAGGTTTGTAGTTTCCTTTGCTTAAGGAGTGAGTAACTGATTGGGATGGGTTGACATGCTGGTAATGTTCTAGTTATTCACCTTATTGTTAAACAGGGTTATTTTTGTGGGATTCTTTGAAATTTTCATATTATCTTTCATAAACATTATTATCTTTGTTATGTTTCAATTATATAAAAGTTTATTATTTTAAATAATAGAAGAGATAAGTTCCCTAAGAGTGTGAAAAGGTGGCAAAAAAGTGCAAGGGTAGACATTTATATTAAATGTGAAAATGAAAAGCAAAGACAACATTTAATGAAAATAGATTTATTTTTGGAATGACTTAGGGAAACAAGTTTAAAGAGTTCTCATGAGGTAGCTTCAATTTTTTTTCTAAATTATAGCAAGAATAATTTGAAGGTTAAAGTGAAGAATGGTTAGATTTTTTAAATAATTGAAAAATTCTGATAATCATATAAGATAAAAAGCATGAAGGAACAAAATAAAACAAAGCAAACATGCAAAAACCTGTTATTGTCAAGGCAATTAACTCACAGAGACTATACATGTGTCAGATTAAAATTGTGCTCTACTGAATTTTCAGTGGATGATTTTTCAAAGCCATATCACAAGACATTTCCTTCTTCAGATTAGAAGTCTAATTGTTAATCATTTACACCACTAAACAATGTTGTAAGATGCCACTGAGTGCATTCTAACTCAACAGACCTATGTGTAACACAAGGAAACACTGTCTAGTTCTTTGCCATTCTTATAACCATTCCTATGTTTCAATTTATTGTTGTAGCCACTGTGTCAATTCATCTCACTAAAGATCTTCCTCTTCTTCATGGACCCTCTACTTTATCAAGCATGATATCCTTCTCTAAGGACTGGTCCTTTGTGACATTATGTCCAAAATATCTGAGGTGAAATATCACCATCCTCTCCAGCTATATTTCTTCCAAGATACATTTTTATGTTGTTCTGTAAGTTTTTAGCATATTCAATATTTCACCAATGCCATAACTCAAATATATCAATACCAATGACACACAGCTTTACTGATTTTAGGTCATGGAGCATTATTAAGTAGTCTAGAATTTCAATTTTTTGCACTGTTATTCATAATCTGTTATGATAGTCACAGTCAAATGCCTTTGCAAAGTCAGTAATACACAGGCAGACAACTGTGGTATTCTCTGCTTTCAACCAAGATCCATTTGACATCATCAATGATATCCCTTGTTTAACATCATTTTCAGACAACTGTAGCTATAGTTAAATATCTGACTCCTTTTTTATGCTTTAGTGCATTAAGGGTTAATTTTATGTAACCACACTTCAAAGAAGTTATGCCAGTGTAGAGTGTATCCTAACCTAATGATTTCTGAGTTATAGGAAGATGAGACTAAATACAGAGGCAAAACAGGAGAAGGCAGATGCCATATTAGGAATATCTACAAGTTAAATTACCAAGGAACCAAAGAACACCTAGAACTAATAACACGCTATTGGCTAAACCAAAATCTAGATTTAGATTTTTAGCCTCTAAAACTGTAAGAGAGTGAATTTCTGCTCTCTAAAGCCACCCTCTTCTGCTACTTGTGTGATAGTGGTGGTGTGCCATGGAATAGTTTCTGACTCATAGCAACACTTCATAGGGTTTCTGAGGCTGTAAATCCTATGGAAGCAGAAAGCCTCATCTTTCTCCCATGGAATGGCTACAAGTTACGAACTGCTGACCTTGAGGTTAACAGCCAAATTTGTAACCACTATGCTACCAAAGTTCCTTTATGTTATAGAAGGAGAGCTTGGCATGCTTAAAATGCTGCTTCAAAACTGTCTTCAGAGAGCAGAAAAAAGGAATCATCTGAGGGTTTTCAATACCATTAGGGAGTAGGCCAGGTTGTTGGTTGCCTTTAAGGTAGACCTTGGATGATTAAACTTCTGAGTGATTGTAAAAGAATTATTCAGGTTTCCTTACCCGTTTGATTGGACAGGATCAGAAAGGGAAGAAGGTTATTTAGCTAGATTTAGTTGGAAGGGAAAGAGTTGTCATTTAAAAACTGTCAGCAGTTGATACTGCTATTGCATAACCTGATATTTTCTGTTTATTTGCTTAAGAATCTGAAAGTCATATAGAAAAATTTAAGGTTAAAGAAAGTATTTAATTTGTTGTTGTTAACACTGTTGAGTCGGTTCCAACTCATAGTGACCCTGATTCCAAGGAGCGGCTGGTGAGCTTGAACCACCGACCTTGTGGTTAAACCAACTTTTCAGTCCAGTGCATTAGCCTACAGCACCACACTAGAACTCGATTTAAGTAGCATATTACAACTAATACTGATACAAAGTTTACATAATGTAAGATTTGAGTATTATGAAAATTAAGCCCTAGATTTATTAAACTATCAGATGGAAAATTGACTCCTCCTTATTTTTATCCAGCTCTCTGTTTGAAATTTTTGAGTAAACATGTCTTCATCTGAACCAATACCATAGGAAGAATAGCTGTAGTTTCTCTCTTTTCTCTTCCTCTCTCAACATCCATATTTAGACTGATACCTGTTTTAGAGAATTTTGTTACATTAAACAATGTTGTTTTTAGGGAGGAGGGAATTAATATTTCAATAGCAGTGGTCCTTCCCTCAAATGGTGCAAAGAAAACACAACAGAACACTACACAATAAACAAGAAAATAACAATTATTTTCTCTCTTATTTATCACCCTTCAAAATTGTTAATTTTGCTTTATGAAAAGGTGATAGATGCTCAATTGTGACTGTATCATTTTTATACTAAATCCAATAGTATTAACTTGAAAAAAAATCTTAATTTTATTATGTTTTAGTGAGAGTCAGTGGGTGGGGGATGGAGGGCTTTTTTAGTTGTGGCATGACACTGTGGGTTAATAGACTGGACTGTAAGGTTAGTTTGAACTGCAAAGTCAGTGGTTCAAGCTCACCAGCTGCTCCTATGAAATGCTATATAGGGTCGCTATGGGTCAGAACCAACTCAATGGTACTTAGCAACAATAACAACACCAATGTGGTTTGGCAGAAATATGTTGGAATAAATTCACATCTAAAGGTATATATGCTTTCAGATTTCTTGCTTTCAGTTACAGAAGGTTAAAATATGCTACTGGAAAAAAATGTTTTAATTTTCTTTCATTTTTATTGAATACATGCAGAGAAATACCTATAGTCAGATTTTGGCCTACAGGCAGGATTATGCTTTAAGAAAAAAATCTCTTAAGTTATGCAAGATCCTTTTAGAATAAATTCTTTAGTGTGCTAGCTAATTATAACCCTGCTCTGGAAGAAATGTTTACTTTGAATATCCTTGGGTTTTGTCCAATTATTTTACTGTATAGTAGTCTGTTTGCTCACATCTTCAATAGATTAAGATATAAAAACAACATATATTTTGAATATCCTTATTGTAAAATTTTAATAATAACAATATCTTTCAACTTGACTTTAAATAACAATTGCTGGTTGGCATGATAAATATGAAATTTTATTTTAGTCTAAATGAAATCTATTCATACTAAAAAAATGATTGACTAAAAAGTAACTAAACAGCACTTATTTCAATTTCTTTACAAAATGTTTACTCAGAATGTAAATATTTATACTAAAATTACAATCACTTATTTTGACTCTTATTCACTGGAAAAAGAATAAAATGCACTGTGCTTTTCCAGTAGTCCAAAAATACATATTTTTGTTAGTAAGTTTCTTAATTATTATTAAACAATTCAAAGAGATGAAAATAGAAGGATAACTAGTGATAGTCTAAAAAGTGTATTTATATTTAAAGTGTGCCAGGCATCACAAATAACTATATCATTACATTCTAATTGACTTGAGTGACCTGAAAAAAAAAAAAAAAAAAAAAATCTGTGCCAAGAAATTTCTGTTGTGGGATAATAAATAGTGAGCCAGTGACTTGAAATCAGCTCCAAATCAGGACAACATGACATGTGTCAGAGTAGAACTGTGCTCCACAGGCTTTTCATTGGTTGATTTGGGTGGGGAAGATTAGCAGGACTTTCTTCCAAGGACTTGAAACTCAAACCTTTCAGTTAGCATCTCAGTATTAACTGTTTGTTTTACACAAGCACTCCATTGTGGAAACAAGGTTTCATTAAGCTTCTAAAAGACCAAGACATGACAATCTATCCAAGAATGACATCTTATTTTATCAGAATTCAAAAGAGACATAAAGTTAAGCTAAACCTTCTTGAATTGTGACTGATTTTCTTCTCCTTCTTTCTATTTGGTAAATAATAATATTTTAATAATATGCTCAAAATTACTTTGTTGTTGTTGTTGTTGTTATGTGCAGTGGAGTTGGTTCCAACTCATAGTGACCCTGTACAGGGTTTC
>NW_006408671.1:5102186-5103911 GCF_000296735.1 Chrysochloris asiatica
TATTAATGTTTTTGATATATAAATTATCAAGTGAATTGAATTTAGGGGGTTTACAGTAAAAATATTTCATTTAAAATGCATACTATAAGGAAGAAGATCATGAGCAGAATGTAGTACCCTATCCAGAGAAGCAACAGCACCAGATACTGAGGCAGATATGAAGACATGGAGAGATAGAGCAGCTGAGGACTCTAGACTCATGGAAAGAGAAAAGAGAAAGACTGAGTGTTGGCAGCCAGGAGGCAGGTTTTTAGAATGCGACCTTTGGTTGTTTAAATGATTATATACTCCTGAGTGTTTTTGTGTACATCTTCTACCCCTCAAACACACATACACACACACAAAAAAAAAAAAAACAAAAACAAAAAAAACCCAGCAACCAAAAACAAAAAACAAGGAATAGAAGTAAATACTGTTGCATGATGATGCATGGAGGGAAATGCAATCATTTCAATGTAGCAGTAAGTGTAAAACCAATGTTCTCCAATGAAAATTGTCACTCAATTCACAATTAAAACTTAAAAAAAAATACTACAATTATATTCCACTACTCGTCTGTCAGTTTTTCGTACTGTGGTAGTTTGTGAGTTGCTGTGATTTTGGAAGCAATGAGACAGGTATTTTAAATACCAACAGGGTCACCCACAGTGCACAGGTTTCAGATGAGCTTCCAGACAAGACAGACTAGGAACAAGGAGAAACAAACTACCTCTAAATATTTAGTCACTGAAAACCTTATGAATAGCAGAAAAACACTGTCAGATATAGTGCCAGAAAATGAGCCTCTCAGGTTGGAAGGCACTCAAAATACAACTGGGGAAGAGATGCCTCCTCAAAGTAGAGGCTGTGATGACATTAATGAGTAAAGCCTATGGAGTAAAGCCCTCAAGACCTTCATTTGCTAATGGGGCACAACTCAAAATGAAGAGAAACAGCTGTAAGCATCCATTAATAATCGGAACATGGAATGTACGAAGTATGAATCTAGGAAAATTGAATATTGTCAAAAAGGAAATGGAATGTATAAACATCAATATAATAGACATTAGTGAGCTGAAATAGACTGGGGCTGGCCGTTTTGAAACTGACATTCACATGGTTTACTATACTGTGAATGACAAATTGCAGAGGAATGGTGTTGCTTTCATTGTGAAAAAGAACATATCCAGATTGGTCATGAGGCACAACACTGTCAGTTACAGGATAATATCCATGTGCCTACAGGGAAGACCAGTTCGTACTGCTATTATTCGAATTTGTGCACCAACCACTAAAGTCAGTGAGGTTGAAATAGAAGAATTCTAAAAACTTCTTCAATATGAAATTGATCAAACATGCAATCAAGACATATTGCTCATTACTGGTGATTGGAATGCAAAAGTTGGGAACAAACAGGAAGGATCAGTAGTAGGAAAATATGGCCTTGGTGATAGAAATGACGCTGGAGATCGTGTGATAAAATTATGCAAAACCAATGATTTCTTCTTGTCAAATATCTTCTTTAGACAGCATAAGGTATGATTATACACATGATGTCACCAGATGGAATACAGAGATACCAAATTGACAAATCTGTGGAAAGAGAAGGTGGGAAAGCTCCATATTAGCCAAAACAAAGCCAGGACAAATTGTGGAGCAGACCATCAATTGGTCATATGTTAATTTAGACTGAAGCTGAAGAAAATGTAAACAAGTCTATGAGAGTCAAAATATGACCTTGAATAT
>NW_006408671.1:5104833-5107355 GCF_000296735.1 Chrysochloris asiatica
TTTTAATTGTGTGGATCTTAACAAGCTATGGACAACATCGCAAAATATAAGTGTTCCTGAACATGTAATTGTGCTCATGAGGAGTCTGTGGACCAAGAGGCAGTTGTTGGAACAGAACATGGGAACACTGAATGGTTTAAAATTAAGAAAGGCATGCGACAGAGTTGTATTATTTCACCATATTTATTCAACCTGTATGCTAAGCAAATAATCCAAGAAGCTGGGTTCTATGAAGAGAAATGTGACATCAGGATTGGAGGAAGACTTATTAACAACCTGCAATATGAAAATGATACAACCTTGCTTGCTGAAAGTGAAGAGGACTTACAAAACTTATTGATAAAGATCAAATATCACAGTCTTCAGTATGGATTGTATCTCAATGTAAAGGAAACAAAAATTCTCACCACTGGACCAATAAACAACATTCTCATCAATGGAGAAATGGATGAAGCTGTCAAGGACTTCATTTGTCTTGGATCAACCATCAATCCTCATGGAAACAGCAGTCATGAAATCAAACGTATTGTTTTAGGCAAATCTGCTGCACAAGACCTTTTAAAAATGTTGAAGAGCAAAGAAGTCAGCTTGAAGACTAAGGAGTGCCTGACCCAAGCCATGGTGTTTTCAATAACCTCAAATACATGTGAATGCTGGACAGTGAATATGGAAAACCATAGAATAATTGATGCTTTTACAGTGTTGGAGAATATTGAAAGTGCCATGGGCTGCCAAAAGAACCTACAGATCTGTGTTGGAAGAAGGGCAACCAGAGTGCTCCTCGGAGGCCAAGATGGCCAAACTTCATTTCTCATACTTTGGACATATTGTCAGGAGGGACCAGTCGCTGGAAAGATTATCATGTTTGGTTAGAAGGAGAGTCAGAGAACAAGAGGAAGACCCCCAGCAAGATGGATTGGCAAAGTGGCATCATCAATGGGCAGCAATTGTGAAGTTGGCCCATGACCAGGCAATATTTTGTTCTATTGTGCATAGGGTCACTGTAAGTAGGTATCAACTTAGTGGCACCTAACAATAACAGCATGATTCTAATCAGACAACAACTATGCTATATATTTCTCATGTCTAATTTCAAATAAACTTGTGGTTTGAAATATACAGATATTTTGCTTATTGCTTCATTTGAATATGAATCCACTCATCTGTCATATTGTTGTACTGTAATGGCATGTGTTGTTATGATGCTGTAAGCTATGTCCTTTATATTTTAAATACCAGCTGGATCAACCATGGTAGACAGGTTTCAGTGAATTTTTTAGATTAAGAGACACAAGAAGAAGGAGAGGCAGACCACTTCTGAGTGGTTGTTTTTGTTGCTGTGGTTGTTAGGTGCCACAGTCTGTTCTGACTCATTGTGACCTTATACACAACAGAACACAATATACATCATTATGAAAAATGGAGAAAATATTGACATTCTCAAATTTTTCATTTTACTTGGATCCATAGTCATTAATAATGGAACCAGCAACCATAAGATTACAGCCCAGAAATCTCTTACTGGGAAGTTTTATTTTATCACATGGGTTCAATATGAGTCAAAATTGTTGTGACAGGACCTAACAACAAAATCCTCTTTAATACACATCATATTGTAATTTTGTGAATGCCACAGTTTTCTGTGGTACTTTAGGTGAAGTGAGCTCAATGTATAATAATAGGTTGCTTCAGAATTATTTGTTATTGTTGTTAAATGCCGTCAAGTCAATTCCAACCCATAGCAACCCTGTATAGGGTTTCTGAGGAACTGCTGGTGAGCTAAAACCACCAACCTTGCAGTTCAAATGGCTTTGCACTGTGACACATAAACCCACAACACCACACTAGGACTCCTGATGTTATAGGAAATGATATTTTCAAGGTCATCACCTAGTGATTTTATCTCCATTTTGGTCTAGTTAAGTTTTATGACTTTGAGGCTAACAGGAAAACTTAATATGTTATGTTAGATACCATCTAGTCAAATGAAATACTGCCCAGTCCTGCATCATCCTCACAATTGTTGCTATGTTTGAGCCCATAGTTGCTGCTATGGTATCAATCCCTCTTGTTGGAAGACTTCCTTTCTTGTGCTAACTCTCCAGTTTATCAACCATAATGTCTTCTAGAAACTTGATCTCCTGGCAACATGTCCAAAATACAAGAGAAAATGTCTCACCATCCTCACTTCTAGGGAGCATTATGGCTCTATTTCTTCTAAGATATATTGCTTGTTTTTCTGATAATCTATAGTATTTTCAATGTTCTTCATCAACACATCATTCTTTCTACAATAATCCCTATTCATTATCCAATTTTAATACAAGGCAATTGAAAATATTATGGCTTGAGTCAGGGGCAACTTAGTTCTCAAAGTGACATATTTGTTCATTTAAATTTTTTAGATCTTTTGCAACAGGTTTGCCTACTGCAATATATCTTTTGGTTTGTAGATTTCTGATTCCATGAGCATTGGTTGTGGATCCAAGCAAAATGAACATTGATAACTTTAATATTTTCTA
>NW_006408671.1:5108686-5109822 GCF_000296735.1 Chrysochloris asiatica
ATCAAATCTATTCTTGAGAATGTCTTTAAATTCAGGTGGGGTATATTCAGGATTATATATTGGCTCTCATGAGTTTGGTTTAATTTTCTACAGTCAGCCTGAAGTTGCATATGAGTCACTGATTGTCTCTTCCACAGTTGGAACCTCACCCTGTATGTCTTATAATACTGAACTTCTCCATTGTCTATTTCTAAAGAGCTAGTCAATTTGATGCCTGTGCAGTTTTTCAGGTGAGTTTCATGTTTATAGTCATCATTTTTGAAGCTGGAAAGTGATATGCAATGAATAAGTCATTTGACATTCACAATTCTATCATGCGACCTCCATTTTAACATGGAGATAAAGATACCTCAAAAAAAAACACTTTATAACATTGCACCAAAATATAATGTATATTGAGGATATTAGAACATTGTGATCCTTTATATGAATAGTGTTTTTCTAAATGCTTCATTAGACATGAGAAATCAAGCCAATTTAAATGATTAAAAAATGGACATTATGTTGCTGTTGCTTTTGTTGTCAGGTATCATCAAATCCATTGTGACACATAAGGACTCTACAAACATCAGAATGAAGCACTGCCCAGTCCTGCAGCATCTACAGAAGTGTTGCTATTTTGAGCCCATTGTTATTGCCACTGCGTCAGTACATTTTGTGGGGATGTTCTTTATATTTTGTCTGTGACCGTCATATTTCCAGTCATGCTGTTCTTCTTCAGGGACTTATTCCTCCTTACAAAATGTCAAAAATATGACAAAATTAGTCTCTTCATTCGCATTTGTAAGGAAATTACTGCTGATTTCAATATTAAGAAATAACCTTGTTTTGTCTAATGATATTGACCTTATATATCATCTATTTCAAAGGAAGTAGTCAATTTGATTCCTGTGTATTTCATCTGGTAAGGTTTGCATGTATGTTGTTGCTGTTGTTGTCAGGTGCCATCGAGTCGGAACCAACTCATAGTGACTCCATGCACAGCAGAACAAAACAATGTCCAATCCTGGGCCAACCTCACTACCGCCACCACACTTGACGCCATCAATGATGTCACCTGGCTGATCCATCTCGTTGGGGGTCTTCCTCTTTTTCTCTGACCCTCCACCTTACCCAGCATGACATCCTTCTCCAGT
>NW_006408671.1:5110422-5111057 GCF_000296735.1 Chrysochloris asiatica
TGAGTTGTAATCCATACGTAAGGCTGTGCTCTTTGATCTTCATCAGTAATTATTTTAAGTCCTCTTCACTTTCAGCAAGCAAGGTTGTATCATCTATGCATGTATAGTCACTATTTATGTTGTTGAAAAGAAGTATTTACAATGAATAAAGTCATTATTCTTGCAAAAGTCTATCATGCGATCTCAAAAATTATTTCTATCAACAAGACAAACTATTGAAATTACTGATCATTCCTCTTTGTTTCCAGGTTTATATTCTAATCACTAGTGATTACCAGTGCATCCTTATTACATGTTTAGTCAATTTCAGATTGAAGAAGTTGGTAGAAATTCTTCAATTCTATCATCATTAGCTTTAGTGGTTGGTGCATACATTTGAATAATAAAGGTATTAAGTGGAATTAACTGGTAATGATAGTGATATTATTGTCCTTGTTTATGGTTATTATTCTATCACAGACAGCATTATGTTTCAAGATAGATTCTGAAATTGTTTGAATGAAACATGATTACTCTTCAGTTTGTCATTCTCTGTATCGTAAACCATACAATTGTCTGATTCAAAATAGTAAATACTAATGCATTTCAACTCACTAATGTCTAGGATACTGATTTTTATGCATTTCATTTTTTTT
>NW_006408671.1:5112712-5114293 GCF_000296735.1 Chrysochloris asiatica
CAAGAACAAAGATATCCATTTGAGAAATAATGTGTGCCTGGCCCAGCCAAGGTATTTACATTTCATATGCATGTGAAATTTGAGCAATGAATAAGAGAGACTATAGAATAATTGATGCTTTCGAATTATGGTATTGGAGAAGAATACTAAAATTACCACATACTGCCAAAAGAACAGACAAATCTATCTTCAAAGAAGTATAGCCAGAATGCCCTTTTTATATTAGGATGGTGAGACTTCATCTCTCATTCTTCATGTTATCAGGAGGAGCCAGACCCTATTATCTATACATTACGTACTGATGACTGTATTATTTATTTAAACTTCTTCAATAAGTGCTTCAATTCCTCTTCACTTTAAGCAGTAAAGATAATGTCATCTTATATTAAAAGTTGTTAATGAGCCTTCTTTAATACTGCTACCATGTACTTCATATAATCTGATTTTTTAGATAATGTGCCTTCCATATAAAATGGATAGCTAAGTTGAAAGGAAATAGTCCTGATGCACTGCTTTCCTGACTTACAACCATTTCCATGTTCTGTTTGAAAGACAGTTTGTACAGGTTCTGTATCAACGCAATTAAATTGTTAGGAATTCCCGTTCTTTGCAATATTGTCCATGGTATGTTATATGCCTTGGCGTATTCAATAAAAAGCACAAGTAAACATCTGTCTGATATTCTATGCTGTAAGCAAATGTCCATATGAACTCAGTAGTTATATCTCTTCTTCCATGTCCTCTTTTGAATCCAGCTTGAATTTCTCCAGTTCCCTATTGATGTACTACTGCAATCTTTTTAAAGTTATCTTCAGCAATATTTTACTTGCACGCAATATTAATGATATTGTTCAAAATTTTCTTCATTTGGTTGTCTTTATTTTGAGTGTGCAAAAATATGTATCTGTTCTTGTTGGTTAGCCAAGCACTTATCATCCAAATTTCTTGGCATAGACAAATGAGAACTTCCAGTGTTGCATCTGTTTGTGAAATTCCATTTAATGTTCCATAAACTATTGAAGCCTTGTTTTTCACTAATTCCTTCAGTGCAGTTCAGACTTCATTCTTCTAAACCTTTAGTTCTTGATGATATGCTTCATCTATAAATATTTTAATATCAATCAGTTATTTTTGGTGTAATGATTCTTTGTATCCCTTTTATCTTCTTTTATGCATCTCCTCAGCTCTTTTGCTTCATTTCTTCCAGTGACAACATTACATTCAAGTGCAAGTTTTAGAATATCTTCTGATATCTACTTTGGTCATTCCTTTCTTTCTTGTCTTTTAAATGATATTTTGCTTACTTCATGATTGATGATCTTGAAGTAATCCTGTAACTTATCTGGTCTTTGTTCATTAGTCTTCAATACATCAAATCTGTTCTTCAGACTGTTTTTATCTTAATCAGAATATACTCAAGGTCATATTTGGCTCTCATTGACTTGCAAATTTCTACCACTTTAACCTGAATTTTTTACATGAGCAATTAATGATACATTAAACAGTTTGACACTGAACTTGTTTTGTCTGATAAAATTGAGCTTTTCCATTGTCTCGTCCCACATATGTAAACATTGAGTT
>NW_006408671.1:5114843-5116285 GCF_000296735.1 Chrysochloris asiatica
ATGTTCCATTTCATTTTTGACAACTTCCAATTTTCTTAGATTCTTTTTTCAGTCTTTCTATGTTCTGAGTATTATTAGATATTTGCAACAGTTTCTTGTTCTGAATTGTGCCTCATTAGCAAATGAAAGTCCTAGAAGCTTTGAGCCATCTATGTCATTAATACCTACAGCTTTGAAGACACAGTTTTTATCCAGTCATATTCTAAGTGTATTCCAATCTGAGGGGCTTATCTTCTGGCACTGCAAAATAAAATGTTTCACAGGTATTCATATGATTTTCTGTGGCTAATTGCTGAAAGTGGACCCCCTATTCCTTCTTCCTACTCTGTCTTAGTCTGTATAGTCTGATGAAACTTGTCTACCATGGATGACTCTGCTTGTATTTGAAATACTAGTGACATAGTTTCCAGCATCAAAGCTACTCACAAGCCAAACAGTATGACAAACTGACAGATGTGTGGTGGAAGTCTGGCAGAAAACAGATGCTAAATTTTAAGTATTAGTTTTCTCTTTAACTGGAAATTATATGGAGAGTACTAATACATTTTATTAACAATAATTGCAAACTTTTGTATGGAAATTGACTCTTAAGATAAGAATGTCTTGATGATAAACTGCTTGAATGGAGAAATGGGATTAACACAACTTGGATTCCTAGACAACCTGAAAGATATGCCCTATGAATAATCAAATATAATTTCATCACTTCTGTCATTTTTTTCTCATTTGCTTTTTTTTGTTTTGTTTTGGATGAATTTAAAATGACCAAGATTCAAAGAACAACAATAACAAAAAAAAATCACTTCAGGGCCCAATGGAGAGTAATTGGCCAAATAACCTTCCAATTACTTCAAATGAGAAGATAGAAAAGCTATACATGTTAAAGGCATTCATAGGCTATTTAGAATCAGTGCAGAGATACCCCCTCAATTATCCTCTCATCAAAAGTAGTAGTTATCACTCAGGAATATATCATGGGGCTAATAATAAGACTTTGTTATGAGCAGTTGTCATTTTCGTATTACAATAAATTTGGAGGTAGAGTTTAAAAGGAACAACATACTTGATTTAGTGATCTAAAATATAAAGGAATGGAAGACAATCTTAAAATCCAATATTCCTCATGAATTTCCCAAAGGAGACCATTACCAGAGTCCTTGTGAATATTATTCTGTTGTAAGATATCATTGAAACAGTACTAACTCAGAGCAACCTTAGGCACACCAGAACAAACACTGACCTGTCCTGTTCCAACCTCACAGTTGTTACTATGATTAAACTCATTGCTGCTGAACTATGTCAAACTTTCACATATGGAATCATCCTCTTGTTTAATGATCTTCCACTTTACCTAGCAAGAAGTCCTTTTACAGGGACCAGTGCTTTCTGATAATATGTACAATGTATGAGAGATGAAGTCTGGCCATCCTGACTTCTAAGGA
>NW_006408671.1:5117560-5119368 GCF_000296735.1 Chrysochloris asiatica
GGCAATATGTTTGCAGATCTGCCTACCTGCCAGCTTGCATCATATCTGTGTGTCTGTCTTTTTTGTATATATTTCGTCTCTCTCTTTCTCTATCCCGTTCACTGCCAGATCTCCCTTCTCTGTGACACCCACACTTCCTTGTCGAGGCTGGGACCCGACATAGGACCTTGGCATTCCACTATACACATTCTCTGCAATGTTGTTCATAGCTTGTCACAAACCACAGTCAAAAGAATTGCATACACAGTAAAGCACAGGTAAACATTGTCTCAGTATTTTTTGCTTCAGCAAACATCCACCTGACATCAGGAATTACAATCCCCATCCCACATTCTCATCTGAATTGGTCTTGAACTTTTGGCAGACCTTTGTAAATGTACTGTAGCAGCCATTTTTGAATTATCTTAGTAAAATTTTACTTGCATACTCTAATAATGGTATTGTGCAATGGTTTCCGCATTCCTTTCAGTCACCTCACTTTGGAATGAGCAAAATAAGGATGTCTTCGAATCAGTTGACCAGGTACTTGTCTTCCAAATTGCATTGGATAGATGACTGAGTGCCTCCAGGGACAAATAATTTTGTTGAAAGATTTGAATTTGCTTTCCATTAATTCTTGGCACCTTTTTCTTTGCCATTGTCTTCAATTCACATTTGAATTCTTCCTTCACTATAATTGGCTCTTAATCATATGCTACCTCTTGAAAAAATTGAACATTAACCATTTACTTTTGATTCAATGACTCTGTGCATTCCTTCCAACTTCTATCCGTGCTTTCTACATCATTCAATATTAGCCCACAGAATCCTTCAGTATTTCAAGTCAAGCCATGGTTTTTTTCTTTAATTTCCTACGCTTGAGAAATTCTGAGTGTGTTCTTTACTTTTGATTTCCTAACTTCAGCTCTTTGCACATTTCATTACAATTTATACTGTGTCTTTTTGAGCTGCTCTTTGAAATTTTCTGTTCAGCTCTTTTAACTTCTAATTTCTTCCATTTGCTTTAGCATCTGTATGCTGGAAAACAAGTTTCAGAGTCTCTAATGACATCAATTTGATCATTTTCTTCTTTCTTGTCTTCTTAAATAACCTTTGCTTTCTTCCTTTCTGATGTTCTTCTTAAATATTTTTTGCTATATTTCTGTATCATGTTCTTGATACCATCCTACTACTCTCTCCTATTTGGTCATCTGCTTCTAATTTATTATATGTGTTCATGATATAATCTCTAAAATCATATGGGATATGTACAAGATCATATTTTGGTTCTTGTGGGCTTGTTTTAATTTTCTTCAACTTCTGAAGTTGTATATCAACAATTGATGGTCTGTTCCTCCATCCTCAATGACATTGTTTTGGATGATGCTAAGGAGTTTTTCCACCATCTCTTTCCACAAATGTGGTGGTGGTGGTGTGCTGTGGAGTCAGTTCCAACTTATGGCGACTCTGTACAGGGTTACCGAGGTTATAAATTTTTATGGGGTCAGACAGCCTCATCTTTCTCCTGTGGAATAGCTGGTAGTTTAAAACTTCTGATCTTGAGATTAGCAGCCCAATTCAAACCAGTACGCTATCAGAGCTCCTTTTCCACAGATGTAGTCAATTTGTATTTTTGTTTTTGTCATCCTGTGAGGTCAATGTGAATTCTGTCATGTAATCTCCAACATAATTTCTGTAAACAAGGCCATGTTTTCCAACACTGATCCTTCTTGTTTGTTTCCAAGCTTTGTATTTCAATCACCAGTAATATCAGTACATTTTGATTGCATATTTGATCAATTTCAGACTGAAAAATTTGTAGAATTCTT
>NW_006408671.1:5121010-5128163 GCF_000296735.1 Chrysochloris asiatica
CTATATTACATGGATAATGGCATCATGGAAACCTATAGTCCAGTTTCATAACTTTTAAAAATATAATTATCTTTAATTATCAGATTAAAAATGGCCAATACCAGTCTATTTCATCTCCCTAATATACTTTACACCAGGTTGCTTTTATATACTTACATTTTTTAAATTCAGAAGGAATAGGTGGTGATTTTTAAGATACCAAAATCATACAACCTTTAACATGAATGTATTGAAAATTCTGATCAAAGTTGTTCGGATTCACAAAAAAGGTACATATATGTAGTATTTACAATTGGAGTTGTGAATATCATGATCAACTGTTCTAAACTACCTTTGGTTCCATGGGAGAAAGATGAGGCTTTCTGTTCTCATAAAGATTTACAGTCTTGGAAACCCTATACAGGGTTGCTATGAGTCAGAATCAACTCAATGGCACATAACAACTGTTGTTGTTAAGTGCCATTGAGTCTGTTCTGACCCATAGCAACCCTGTATAGGGTTTCCGAAGAGTGACTGGTAAGCTTGAACCACCGACCTTGCAGTTCAAATGGCTTTGCAGTCTGTCACGTTAACCCAGAGCACCACACCAGAACTCCTATGTCTAGATAGTTACTGCCTTTCTATCAGTTTTTTTTTTTATATTTATACATTGCTAAAAGTAATGCCACCAGAATTGCAAACACCAGCTGGGTTTACCATAGTAGACAGGGTTCAGCAGAGCTTCCAGGCTAAGACACTCTAAAAATAAAGATCTGAAGTTCTTGTTCTGAAAATTAGCCAATGAAAACTATGAATCACAAAATAACATTGCATCTTTTATTACAGGAAGATCAGCCTCATGTTTTGAAGGTACTAAAAATACAGTGACAACTATAGATAAGTATAATAATACAAGATCAACATACTAAAATCAGTTGGATTCCTCTATACTAAAAATGACAACAATAAAAAGGAAACAAAAATAATACCACTTACAATAGCCAACGAAAGGATGAGAAATTTAGGAAAAAATACAACCAGAGAAACAAAGGACCTATACAAAGAAAAATATAATACAAGAAACAACAACAAAAAAAGAGAATTAAAAAAATGGAAAAATACACCATGCTCCTGGATAGGAAAACTTAACATTGTGAAAATATCAATACTACCCAAAACAATCTATTCATATAACACAATCCCAATACAGATTCCAAACACATTCTTTACAAAGACGGAAAAAACAACTACAGCCTTTATATGGAAAGGAATGAGACCCAGGATAAACACAACACTGCTTAAGAAGAACAACAAAGTATGAAGCCTCACACTCCCTGGTTTCAAAATTTCCTACATGGCTACAGTGATCATAACAGCCTGGTAGTGGTACAATGAAACATACATATCAATATAACAGAATCTAGATTCCAGAAATTAACAAAGTTCTTCAATCTAATATTGAACAGACATGCAATCAAGATGTATTGATAATTACTGATGATTGGAATTCAAAGGTTGGGAACAAAGAGGAAGGATCAGTAGTTCGACAACATGGCCTTGGTGATAGAAATTATGCTGGAGAGCACACGATAGAATTCTACAAAATGAATGATTGGTTCATTTCAAATATATTTTTTAGACAGTATAAGAAATGATTATACACATGCACCTCACCAGAAGGAATACACAGAAATCAAGTTGACTACATCTGCAGAAAGAGAAGAGGAAAAACTCTATATTATCAGTCAAAACAAGGCCAGGGGCAGATTGTGGAAGAGACCATCAATTGCTCAAATGCAAATTCAAACCAAATACACAGAGTCACTGTACTAAAAGGAAATGGTTACTGCTCAGGCATTTCAAGATGTAGCATATGATCAAAAGCCATTGATCCTGAAGGAAGAAGTCCAAGGTGCATTGAAGGAATTTGCAAAAACAAGGCACCAGGAATTGATGAAATAAAAATTGAAATCTTTCAAGAAAGTGAGGTGGTACTGGAGGTGCTCTCTCATATATGCCAAGAAATTTGGAAGACAGCTATGTGGCCCACTCATTGGAAAAGAATTGTATTTGTGCCCATTCCAAAGAGAAGAGATCCAACAGAATGCTGAAATCATTGGAACATATCTTTGATATCCCATGCGAGTAAAAATTTACTAACGGTAATACAGAAACATCTGCAAGCGTAGATTGCCAGAGAACTTCCAGAGGCTCAAGCTGGATTCAAAAGAGGATGTGGAACAAAGAATATCATTTCTGACGTCCGATGGATCTTGACTGAAAGCAGAAAATGCCAGAAAGATCTTTACCTGTGCTTTATTGACTATGCAAAGGCTTTTGATTTTATGGATCATGACAAGCTATGGACAGCATTGCAAAGTACGAGTATTCTGGAACACATCATTGTGCTCATGAGGAATCTGTACATGAACCAAAAGGCAGTTATTTGAACAGAACATGCGGACAATGAATGGTTTAAAATTAAGAAAGTTGTGAGACAGGGTTGTATTCATAAACCATTCTTATTCAACCTGTATGCTGAGCAAAATATCCAAGAAGCTGTGTTCTATGAAGAAAAACATGGCATCAGGACTGGAGGAAGACATATTAACAACCTGTAATATGCAGAAAATATAACCTTGCTTGCCGAAAGTGAAGAGGATTTAAAATACTTACTGATGAAGATCAAACTTGACAGCCTTCGGTATGAATTGTATCTCAACGTAAAGAAAACAAAAATCCTCACTACTGGATCAATAAACAACATTCTTATCAATGGAAAAAAGTTTGAAGTTGTCAAGGACTTCCTTCTTTTTGGATCAACTATCAACCCTCATGGAAACAGCAGTCAAGAAATCAAAGGGTGTATTGCACTAGGAAAATCTGATGCACAAACCCTTTTTCAAAGTGTTGAAGAGCAAAGATGTCAGCTTGAGGACTAAGGTGTGCCTTACCCAAGCCATGGTATTTTCAATAACCCCATATGCATGTGAAAGCTGGACAGTGAATAAGGAATACTGTAGAAGCATTGATGCTTTTGAATTATGGTGTTGGAAGAGAATATTGAAAGTGCCATGTGTTGACAAAAGAACCAACAGATCTGTGTTGGAAGAAGTATAGCCAGTTCTGGGCCAATCTCACAATTGTTGCCACACTTGAGCCCATCAATGCTTCCACTTTGCCAATCCATCTCGCTGGGGGTCTTCCACTTTTTCTCTCACCCTCCACCTTACGGGAACATGTTCTATATTCCAGATACTATATTACCTACTGATGCTATAGAAACATTTATGTTTTTCAAGTCTTTGTTTAGAGATGAGCTGGAGAACAAATATGTAAGTATTATATCCTGTTTGATGCTTAAGAAAAGTAACTATGTATTAGTACCACTTGGGGAGTTTTAATCGAATTATAGATAATACCAAAACAAACATAATACATAAAGGCCACTGGGAGTGGGTCCCTGAAATTTATAATTTTCAATAAATTCCCCATGTGATTCTTTTCTCACTAGCATCATTATAATTTTCCATAAAGCTTTTGGGAATCAGTGTTCTATGTGGGTTCCACAAAAGGTCTTCATACCAACAACATTTGAATTTTGTTACTGCATCCCTAAAGTTCCCTCACTGCCTTCAGGATAAAGATAACAGTAAAATCTTCACTTCACTTTACGCACTGTTAAGAGAAAGCCCCTGAATAATTCCTTGTTCTCCTACATTCACACAAATATATTATAAAAGTTCGGTTCTAGCCATTGTAAGCAAAATTATGTCCATTCATAAATCATTGTGTTACATCTATCTCTGTGCATTAATGAATAAATCTTTCTGCCCAAAGAAATTATCAAAATGATATTATAAACAAAATTACATTAATGCAAATTATTCAGATTGGTTGAATATTAATTTAAACAGATTTTAAAAAGAAATGGAAAACAATGTTAAAGAATTTAGAAATTCTTAAACTATATAATAAACTGTATGCTTTACATTATTTTATATATTATATTTAGATTGAAAAGGAGAGGATATTCTGACAGAATTTTTGCTTTTAATTATAAAAAAACTGTTTTAGCTAAAAGTACACACAACAGGTACTCTTTAGATAGAAACTTATTCCTCTACCTACATGAAATATGTAGTTATAACTTTTCTTATAGCTACAATTAAAAAGAAGCCTTGTTATTTCATCACAAATTATCATAGTTCAAAAATCATAGAATATCTTATGAATAATAGATACATATATGAAATATTTATTTCTTGACAGATTATTCTGCAAAATCAAGTAATAAGCAAATACATCTCAGAAGTTATCAAGTTAGTAATATAGAATTAGCTTAACAGAGTTTATCCACCAATATATGAGGCTACTTTTGAAGATAATTTTATTAACAAAATATTGAGATGTCTTTAGTTCTTTCATTTCATTCCTTCAGATTCTCTTGTTAAAAGGAAAGTTAAAAAAAAAAAAAAAAGAAAGAAAACTATAAAGAGGCTTCAGAAATTTCATGGAAAAATAAAATTAAAAAATAATGGAATTTTTTCATTAAACTTTTTGAAGCTTCCTGATCATTTGATTATCTTGAGCACTCACCATTTCAGATAAATTTCAATGAATGACAAAGATTCTCTTTACCTGTATTCTATTTAATTTTAAGATAATTATGTACATTGAGTGATATTATCAATGACATACTCTGTTTAAGTACTTAGTATAAAAAAATAACTACACTGCCATCCAGTTGATGCCTACTCATAGCAACCCTATAAGAGAGACTAGAATGGTGCTATGGTGTTACGAGGCAGCTAATGTTTTCTAAATCAGAGATCCTCATTTTCTCTCCTGCCAAATGCTTAGCCCACTACGCTGTAAGGACTACCACATAAATAACTTTGTCTTGCTTTTATTTACATCTTAAAAAAAGAAAGAAACAAATCTTAGTTACTTACTTACCTTTAAGAGTTTAACTAAAATGATAATAACCTCAAGAATATAATGGATTACATCATTTTTCATGTTTCAGCAGTAAAGATTCTTCCAAACAAAGCAATATTTTGAACAATTATACAGTATGTGGAAACAGGTAACTATACGCCTTCATTTCCTTGAAAGTTATCTGAAGTGTTACTTGAAGACTAAGGTTGAAAATGCATTTAAAATTTATCATTAGCCATTGTACAAAGATTAGTTGCTTAACTAGATATTGAAATAATGCACATTCATATTTGCTAGAGTTACTATGTATCATTCAGTGGGTTCAGACTCATAGAGACCCTATGCCCTTCCCCAATCCACCCCGCCCCCTCAAAAAATAATAACTGAACTAAAATGAAACACTGGCTGGTTCTGAGCAATCATCACAATTGTTAGGTTTAAACCCATTTTTGCTGCTACTGTTTCAATCCATCTTGTGAGGATCTTCCTCATGGCCCTCACTTCTAAGGAGCATTTCAGCTATATGTCTTCCTAGACAGATTTTTATTATTATTATTTATTTATTTATTTTTGGCAGTATATGGTACTTTCAATATTCTTTGTCAACACTGTAATTCTTCTAAAGTCTTTATTATTAGTTGTCCAAATTTCATATGTGTATGAGGCAATTGAAATTACTAATGCTTGTGTCAGTCATGAATAAGTCCGCAAACTAATATCTTTGCTTTTTAATATTTTAAAGAGGTATTTTGCAGCAGATTTGTCTGATGCAATGCGGCTTGTGATTGTTGACTGCAGATCCAAGCAAAGTGAAGTCTTTGACAACTTTAATCTTTTCTCCATTTATCATAATGCTGTTTTTTGATCCAGTATAAAGATTTTTGGTTTTTGTACTACTGAGGTGCAATCCACACTGAAGGCTGTCATCTTTGATATTCATCAGTAAATATTTCAGGTTCTCTTCATTTCCAGCAAGCAAGTTGGTGTCATCTGAAAATTACAAGTTGTTCATCAATCTTCCCCTGATGCCTTGCTGTTCTTTCTTGTTGATTTTCATTGCCAATTAAGTTATATAGTTTACATGGGATAACATCGTTTTCACATTCATCATTTCATTGCAATGATTACAATTCGCTCCACGCATCATCAATCAACAGTATTTGTTTCTTTGTATTACTTCTGTTTCTGTTTGTTTGTCTATTTCTTTTTTTGGATGTACACAAAAACATCCAGGAATATATAATCATTTAAACACCCAAAGGGCACATTCTGCAAGCCTGCCTCCTGGCTTCTAGCACACAGCCTTTCTCTTCCCATGACTCTAAGGAAACTCAACTGCTGTATCTTTTCATGTCATAATATCTGCCTAATCTCTGGCGTCATTGCTTCTCTGGATAGGGTCCCATATTCCACTCAAGCTTTTCTCCTTTGGTGGTCCTATAATGTAAGATTAAATGCCCCCCACTTTTTCTTACAAATCTTCAACCTTTACAATTTTGGCAATCACAACTATTCATGATAACAATTATTCACTATTAAATAATAAGAATCTTATGCTCATCTCCTTTCACCAGACCTGTCTAGACAAGATGAAAATTATTCATAGGGGATTCTACCCTCCATTGCACACTCCAAAACTAAACTCCTTCTTGAAAACTGGTAAGTCAGTCACTTTGTGCCTTTATAGCACCCTCATTTCATGTAGGCAATGTATAAGTTTCCCATCCCTATCAACCCTGTGTATGGAAGGGATGAGATTTATCCTGGATGTAAAAATTATTTCCCTCTCAGTAGGTGTTCTGAGTTACTACTTCTATAAGTACAGATGAAGTTCATCAAATTGTAGCAATTCAAATTGATTTATTTTATCAAACAATGCAAGGGGCAGATTATGGAGCTGACCATCAATTGCTCATATGCAAATTCAACCTGAAGCTGAAGAAAATGAAAACAAGTCCATGAAAGCTAAAACATAACATTGAATGTATCACATCTGAATTTAGAGATTGTCTGAAGAACAGATTTAACAGATTATTCACTAAAGACCAAAGACCAGAAGAGTTGTGGGATAATATCAAGAACATCATACATGAAGAAAGCAAAAAGTCATTGAGAAGAAAAGAAAAAAGGAAAAGATCAAAATGGATGTCAGAAGAGACACTGAAACTTGCTCTCCAATGTAGAGATGCTACAGCAAAAGGAAAAATGAGGAAGTACAAAAGCTGAACAGAAA
>NW_006408671.1:5128633-5129338 GCF_000296735.1 Chrysochloris asiatica
TGCCAAGAAATTTGGAAGACAACTATCTGGGCTACTGATTGGAAGAGATCCATATCTGTGCCCATTCCAAAGAGAGGTGACCCAGTGGAATGCAGAAATCATTGGACAATATCTTTGATATGCCGTGGAGTAAAGTTTTACTTAAAGTCATACAGAAATGGCTGCAATCATACATTGACAGAGAACTTCTAGAGATTCAAGCCGGATTCAGAAGAGGACGTGGAACAAGAGATATCATTACTGGTGTCCGGTGAATCTTGGCTGAAAGCAGAGAATATCAGCAAGATGCTTACCTGTGCTTTCTTGACTACCTAAAGGCTTTCGATGGTATGGATCATGAAAAGCTATGGACGACATTGTGAAGTATGAGTATGTGAGAACACTTAATTGTCCTCATGAGGAATCTGTACATGGACCAAGAGGCAGTTGTTTGAACAGAACATGGGAACACCGAATGGTTTAAAATTAAGGAAGGTGTGCAACAGGGTTATATTATTTCACCATACTTCTTCAACCTGTATGCTGAGCAAATAATATGAGAAGCTGGGTTCTATGAAGAAAAATGCTGCATCAGGATTGGAGGAAGACTCATTGACAACCTGAGATATGCAGATGATACAATCTTGTTTGCTGAAAGTGAAGAGGACTTAAAACATTTACTGATGAAGATCAAAGAGCACAGCCTTCGGTATGGATTGCATCTCA
>NW_006408671.1:5131173-5134784 GCF_000296735.1 Chrysochloris asiatica
TGATTTCTTATGCTTGTTATTTGTGTCTTCTCTGTCTTTTCTTTTGTTAGGTTTGCCAATGGTTCGTCAATTTTATTAATCTTTGAAATCCAGCTTCTTGCCCTGTTGATTCTTTCTATAGTTTTTCTGCTTTCTAGCTCATTTCTTTCTGCTCTAACATTTTTATTTTCTTTATTTTATTGACTCTAGGTTTACTTTACTGTATCATATCTAGTCGTTGGATATGTTATGTTAATGTGTTGATTTCTTCTTTTTTTGATGTGTTTATTTGGATAAACTGTCCTTTCAGTACAGCTTTGGCTGTGCCCCAACAATTTTGGTTTGTTGTGTTTTCACTCTCTTTT
The DNA here is from genome assembly GCF_000296735.1 of Chrysochloris asiatica. NCBI lineage: Eukaryota > Metazoa > Chordata > Mammalia > Afrosoricida > Chrysochloridae > Chrysochloris > Chrysochloris asiatica. The sequence continues at coordinate 5,131,518 of NW_006408671.1, forward strand.
ATTTCTAGGAATTTTGTGGATTCATGTTTTATTTCTTCTACTAAACAGCAGCTTTTAAGCAGGGTGTTGTCTAGTTTCCCTGTATTTTGCTTTATTGTTTGGTCTTCCTATTGTTGATTTCCTAGTTTTATAGCATTGTGGTCTGAAAAGATGCTTTGTAATTTTGTAAATTTATGGAGGCTTGTTTTGTGGCCTAACACATGGTCTATTCTGGAGAATGTCCCATGTACACTGGACAAGAATATGTATTGAGGTATAGTTGGATTGAATGTTCTGTACACATCTCTGAGGTACATTTGTTTAGTTTTTCTATGTCTTTTGCAAGTTTCTTTCTGGTTGTTCTATCTTTTTCAAAAGTGGAGTATTAAAATCCCCCACTATTATTGCTGATTTTTCTATTTTTTTCTTCAAATATATTCGTGTGTGTTTTATATATTTTGGAGCTCTTTCATAGGGAGCACAGATATTTATTATAATTATATCATCTTCTTCAAATTTCCATTTAATCATGAGATAGTGTCCATCTTTATCTATTATGCTTGTTTTTTGCCTTAAAGTTTACTTTATCAGATAGTAGTATTGCTGCTCCTACTCATTTTTATTGCAATTGATTTGGTATATTTTTTTCCATCCTCTAATTTTTAGTCTCTTTTTTCCATTTGTGTGTAAGCTCTGTCTCTTGCAGACAGCATATTGAAGGATTTTGTTTTCTTATTAATTCTGCCACTCTTTGTCTCTTAACTGGTGCAATTAACTCATTCACATTCAATGTAATTATAAATAGGTATGTATTAATTGTTGTCATTAGGTTTGTTTTGTTTTGTTTATTTTGTGGTGCTGCTTATTTTTTTGTTCTGCATATCTTCCTGTGCTGAATTAATGTTTTTTTGTGTTCTTTCTCCTCTTCATAGGTTTAATGTTTCCATGCTCTTCTTGTATTTTCAGTTTCTTTGTATCTTGTGAAGTATTAATTTCCTTTAAGGTCACCATATAGTCTATTAACATTTCCCTCCCTTTAAAACAGCCTATTTTATCCTGGAATCTACCTGAAATTCTCACCACCTAGATCTCTGTTCCTATGTGTTTACCTTATTTCACTTTGTAATTGTTTTATTCACAGACTGACATTCCAGATCCTCTGAATTTGCTCTTATAGTTTTATTCTGTTCTCATCTCATCCATGTCTATTGAGTTCCAGGTGGTGCTGCCATGTATGTCAATCTTTGGTTGTTTTCTGTTCTTTTTGTTCTCAGTCCACAGAACTCCCTTTAGGATGCCTCACAATGCAAGGTTGGCTTTGAAAAAAAACCTTTAACTTCTGTTTATCTTAGAATAGTTTCATTACACCAGGCATGAAGTGATTGGCTTATAAGCTTTCATGAAGATACTTAGTGTCAGAACATGGGGAGTAAGATAGAAGCTCAACTGAATAATTTTCCTTGTCCTAGATGGGTCTGGTAATGAAGGAAATAAGACTTTATGATGCATTTGTAAGTTTTCAGGTCTGATGGTGATTGTCAAAATGTAAAAGTAGAAGAGGTGCAACTGAAAGTGGGAGTAGTTAATCTATCAGCTCACCAAGAGGTACCTTAGGACCATCAAGAGGGAAGAACATGAGAGGAAAGAGGGATCATGACCAGAAAATGGTGACAGTAGAGATTGTGGTGGAGGCAATGGCATAGAGAGATAGAACAGCAGTGAACTTTAAGCCCAGGGACTGAGAAAAATAGCAAGACTTAGCAAAGGAGACTGTAAAATGTGCCAATTTGGATGTTTAAACAAATATATCTTTACCATGTGGTATGTGGACACATGCACACACAAAAAAAGTGGTAGTAAAGGTCAGTACTGTTACCTAAGGGTGCATGTAGGTTTCTATGATTATTACAATAATCTGTTGAGTGTAAACAAAAGAAAACACACAAAATCATGTGTGGGTATTATCAGAAAGTGAGGACAGGTGGGGAGGTTAACCATATTTTTGAAGTTAGCTTTGTATAGTTTAATAATAATTTTATTAATTTAATCATGGCCTTCATTTTCCTTTAAAATCATTATATAAAAAACTGTATGTCTTGATTTAACTTCACATAACTTTGTGTCTCTTCAATACTATTGAAAATGTGGTTAAAATATTGAAAAAAAATTGAAAATAAAATAAACAAAAATGTATTATATCTAAGTATTATGTATTTCATTTCAACTCATTTTGAATGAAAATTGGTTGAAGTCCTGAGCTAAAGGGAAAAAATAAAGAAAGCTTACTTTGGATTCTGTGTAGAATATAAGTATATAATCAGGTAAAATATAAAAGACCAGCATGTTAATATGTTTTTCAAGTAATAAGGAAATGAGATGATGGTGGGGTGGTTTGAAGTCGCAGCAATTGAAGTAATTAGAATAAGCCATATTTGAAAGCTTCTGATTGTTCTTATATGTCAGTTTGAGATAATCCATATGCAACATAAGAGAAAGAGCATAAATCTTAAGATTTGGTCTCATTTACTGAAACAGAATATAGAAGGAGAACTAGACTGTTAAGATAGGAAACATTTTAAGTCACTTGTCTAATTTATATTTAATAAAAATATTTAAAAGTGGTAATATCAAATTATGAACTGAGGATATGAATTTGATGGTCATCTGTGGATAAAATTAATTTGAAACCATTAGCATATATATAGTCTGTTGAGTAAATATAAAAGAGGAGAAAAGATCTTAAAAATGAATGAATAAAAGCAGGTAAAATAAAAAGATTATGAAAAGTTTACAGAATAAGATTAATTTAAAGAGAGAAACCACCAGTTGATAACTTTTGTTTTGCAAATCACTTCAGAAAAGTTTTCATTAACTGAAGAACTCGTATATTGTATAAAATGATGTTGAAAGTCAACTATGATGTTGACTAAAGTTGGTCAGGGAATGTTTTGGTAACATACTGATAAATGCAAAAATAACTGATTCTTTTTTTAAAAAACCTGGTTCTTAAAACAAAATCTGCAGTATGATGCAGCTAGCATAGCATAGTTCAGATTTATCCAAACAAATTCTCAAGTGAAAACAATTTAAATGAAATGTACTTAGGTTTCCCATAAAATGGGTATCAGAGGTCACATGAATTTTAGATCTACTAGATTCATCAAAGGAGCTCTGGTAGCGTAGTGGTTACGACTTGGGCTGCAAACCTTAAGGTCAGCGGTTCGAAACTACCAGCCGCTCCGAGGGAGAAAGATGAGGCTTTCTACTCCCGTAAAGATTTACACCCTC
>NW_006408671.1:5149453-5150075 GCF_000296735.1 Chrysochloris asiatica
CATTTCAGCTCACTAATGCCTATAATATCAATATTGATGCATTCCATTTCACTTTTGACAACTTCCAGTTTTCCCAGATTCGTACTTTGTACATTCCATGTTCCAATTTTCAATGGATGTTTACAGCTGCTTTTTTTCATTTAAGTTTCGGCCCATCAGCAAATCAAGGTTCTGTGTGCTTTCCTCTCCCGAGCTTAACCCTATTCACGTCATCATGGTCAACTCTACTTTGAGGAGGCATTTTTTTTCTCAGTCGGATTCTGAGTTCCTTCCCATCTTCCGGTCCTGTATCTGACAGTGTTTCTCAGCTATTCATAGAGTTTTCCATGACTAGTGATTCGGATCTAATTCGTCATTCTTTCTTCTTAATCTGTCTTTGCATGGCAGCTCATCTGAAACCTGTCCACTATGGGTGACCCTACTGGTTATTTAAAATACCGGTGGCAGAGCCCTCAGAATTACAGCAACTCAATCCACCACAGCACGAAAGACAGACAAGTGGTGGCTATTTGGTTTTATGTTGATACTGTCACTTTAAATTTCAATGTCAATCTTGTTACAATCCTGATATAATCAAAACACAATCAAAATGTTCTCTTCTGATACTATCAATCCTGATACA
>NW_006408671.1:5150175-5153299 GCF_000296735.1 Chrysochloris asiatica
CCGCTCCGAGGGAGAAAGATGAGGCTTTCTACTCCCGTAAAGATTTACACCCTCGGAAACCCTGTACAGGGTCGCTATGGGTCGGAATCGACTCGATGGCACTTAACAACAACAACAACAGATTCATCAAACTTAAATCAGATTTGCTTGATGGCTGCTATTTTTAAAATTTTTGTATCTCATAATTACATGTCAATTCAGAGCCACTGATAAAACATAAGGCATATTTTAAATTTATGTTTGATGAGATCCCTTTTTTTGAGGTTGCTTTTGTTGTTGTTAGGTGCTGTCAACTTGGTTCTGATTCATAGCAACCTTATGAAACTGCTTTGTCCTGTGACATTCTCACAATGAAGCACTGCATCGTCCTGTGCCACCCTCACAATTATTAACCCTGAGCCCATTGTTGGCTGCTACTATGTTATATTAAAAAATTGTATACAATTTAGATAATATGATATATCAAATTTCTAAATTCAATAATAATTATGATAATGGAACATGATAAGGAAATGTTTCATTCCATTGTGCTGGAGTAACACTATAGTTGGAACAAACTGAATGGAAACTAAAAAATTGGAATATATTTCCTTGTCCAATGGCTTGATATACCAGAGGCCGTTCTTTAATCTATCTTAGATTTATAAGTGTTCTGAGATGTATTTTGTGGGATATATACAATTAAAATATTACTTTGACTGTAACAATCAGGCACTAAACACCTGTTATTTTATTTGTTGTAACTAGATTTAGAAGACACAGCAACAATTTATCTATTTGACTATGATCTTAGATTTTAAAATAAGTTTTCTTTCCTCTGACGAGTGTATGGTTTAAGTAAACACAAATTATAAAAACAAAACAGCTAAAACCTTAAGCTTCTTCAAGGTGTTGCTATATACAACAAACCTAAGTAAAATGCCCCATATAATTCATGGCAGCTGAAGAGATGATGTGTAAAATTAAGAATACTCTTTTTAGAATTCAGAGGCTTGCTCAGATAAAACATAAGGCACAACCAAATTTCATCTATCATATTAATAACTTAATTATAAATTTAGTGTATCTTATTCTGTAGTCTGCCATTGTTGGAACTTACTTTGAGATTGAAGTCAGTCCTCCTTTGTGCAGTGATTTATATTTCTACCAACCAGTTTATGAAATCTGGGAATATCAACTGGGCTTCCCCTTGTCACCCTGCAACATATTTCCATGCTCTCTCTAGACACCCACTTTGCAAATGCAATTATATTCTAAGCTTAGGGAGTTTGGCTTTATCTAAGTGCTCCAAATGCAGTGCCTTAAAAGGATGCCACAGGATATAAGTGCCTTTTGTTGAAATGAGCTGAAAGCATTTATATGTAACAGAAAAACTGTACTTCCTAAGGATATTCAAGAATGGCTAATTTTGCCAGGTGCACTAGGCAAAACACTTGAACTTTTTTTCACAGTTTTTTTTAGGAATGAAAAGTGTATTATATACAAAAAATCACCGTATTGGTCTTCAAAGTGTATTTATTGTTTCTGGGGAAGATACCTGCATTTTTACATTCATTATTCTAGGTCTATTTCCTTGTATAATTTTCTTTTTCTATTTTTATTTTCATGTTGAATTTTGATAATCAGAGGAAGGGAAATACATTTTCAAAAATTCTTTTTTGATTCATTTATAAATTTCATAAAATGCAGGAACTATCAGGAGATTAGCATCTATTTCTTGATTTGATCTTGTGATTTTATTCACAACCCAATAAGCACCAGTAGATCAGAGTTTATGAGTATGGATATTAAAAAACTCATCCTCAAGTGTCTGTCCCTCTATAATGACTCTGATACCAAACTTTGTACCAATGATGGTTTAACAAGAGAAAAAGTACCAATAGGGAATATAAAAAGGTGAGAAAAAAAGGATTACAATAGAATCATAGAAACCATTATTAAACAAACCAAAAAATCAGTTTTTAACGTTTAAGGCCTTAAACCTTAAAAAAAGGCCTTAAACCTTAAAAACTGATTTTTTTGGTTTGTTTAATAATGGTTTCTATGAGGAACTCTGGTAGCGTAGTGGTTACGAATCGGGCTGCAAACCTCAAGGTCCGCAGTTCGAAACTACCAGCTGTTAGGCGGGAAAAAGTTGAGGCTTTCTGCTTCTGTAAAGATTTACAGCCTCGGAAACCCTGCGCAGGGTTGCTATGAGTCGGAACCGACTCCACGGGACATAACAACAACAACGAGGTTTAAGGCAGGGTTTGTATCTCTTTCTCCCTTCCCTGAATAATTCTGTGCCCTTCAATTTAAAAACTATGTATAAATGGCAGTTTTGGCATCCTCCAGGAACAAATTGTGTTAATTTAAAATATTCTTTGAGTTTTGGGAACTAAAATAATTCTGAAGATGCAAGAACAGGACAGTAGGGTTAATGAGAGAAGAGTCTTTGCTACATTGGAAGAATGAACAAGTTTTATGTCATGATGTAGAACAAACGAACAAAACTCTTCATCATAACCTTCCTAACCAATTTCTCATCAATGACATTTTCAATTTCCTTAAACTTTCTTCATAATGAAACAGTGTGATTAACTTTGAGGAAAATGTATCAAGATTACTCCTTTGCGATCTCCCAAAACAACCTCCAGAACCTGCTGCATGCCCTCTCTGATTTGATTTAACTGGCCCAACAGATCCACTCAAAAGTCACTGTTTTAATTGAATTTTTTTTTCTATGAAGCCAAATAAAACTCTTACTCATTTGTCAGTTTATTGTACTATATATGGTAGCTTGCATGTTGCTGTGATACTGGAAGCCATGCCACCAGTGTTTGAAATATGAGCAGGGTGTCCATGATGGACAGGTTTCAGTAGAATTTCTGGAAGAAGACCACAAAGGAGCAGGAAGTTTTATTTCTAAGATATTGGCCATTAAAACATCATGAATAGCAGTAAAACATTCTCAGGTAGAGTGTTGGTGTTGGAAGATAACCCCTTTCAATAAGTTCTAATAATTTTCTTGTCGAGTCTTTAGGATTTTCTATGTATGGCATAGGATCCTATCATCTGACAATAGAGTTTTACTTCTTTGCCAATAGTTGTTGTTGTTAAGTGCCATTGGGTTGGTTCCAACTCA
>NW_006408671.1:5153399-5154248 GCF_000296735.1 Chrysochloris asiatica
ATTTGAATAATAGTGGTATTACCTGGGCTTCCTTGTAGGTGCATGGATATTATCCTATCACTTACAGCATTGTACCTCATGACTGATCTGGGTATGTTCTTTTTGACGATGGATGCAACATCATTCCTTTTCAATTTGTCATTCCCTGCATAGTAAACCATGTGGTTGTCAGATTCAAAATGGCCAATACCAGTGCATGTCAGCTCACTAATGCCTATGATATCAATATTGATGTATTCCATTTCACTTTTGACAACTTCCAGTTTTCCCAGATTCATATTTTGTACATTCCATGTTCCAATTTTCAATGGATGTTTACAGCTGCTTTTTTTCATTTAAGTTTCAGCCCATCAGCAAATCAAGGTTCTATGTGCTTTTCTCTCCCGAGCTTAACCCTATTCACATCATCATGATCAACTCTACTTTGAGGAAGCATTTTTTTTCCCAGTCGGATTCTGAGTTCCTTCCCATCTTCCAGTCCTGTATCTGACAGTGTTTCTCAGCTATTCATAGAGTTTTCCGTGACTAGTGATTTGGATCTAATTCGTCATTCTTTCTTCTTAATCTGTCTTTGTATGGCAGCTCATCTGAAACCTGTCCACTATGGGTGACCCTGCTGGTTATTTAAAATACCGGTGGCAGAGCCCTCAGAATCATAGCAACTCAATCCACCACAGCACGAAACACAGACAAGTGGTGGCTATTTGGTTTTATGTTGATACTGTCACTTTAAATTTCAATGTCAATCTTGTTACAATCCTGATATAATCAAGACACAATCAAAATGTTCTCTTCTGATACTATCAATCCTGATACAATCAAGGTATTCTCTCCCAAGAAGGTGGCTCT
>NW_006408671.1:5155362-5155836 GCF_000296735.1 Chrysochloris asiatica
TATGTATGGCATAGGATCCTATCATCTGACAATAGAGTTTTACTTCTTTGCCAATAGTTGTTGTTGTTAAGTGCCATTGGGTTGGTTCCAACTCATAGCAACCCAATATAGGGTTTCTGAGAAGCACCTGATGATTTTGAATTGCTGACCTTTCAGTACAGACAGATCTTGAGGTGGGGTGCCTATCCTAAGCGCCACACTAGAACTCCCTTTTTTCTAATTGGATGACTTTAATTTCCTTTTCTTTCCTTATAACTGTAAAACTCCCCACTCAATATTGAATGATAGTGGTGGTATTTATGTGCCATTGAGTCAAATCTGACTCATAGAGACCCTGTAGAGGTTTCCAAGGCCATATGTCTATCTCTACTGGAGCATACCTGCGATATGCAGATGATACAACTTTGCTTGCTGAAAGTGAAAAGGACTGAAACATTTACTGATGAAGATCAAAGAGCACAGCCTTCGGTATGG
>NW_006408671.1:5155936-5156985 GCF_000296735.1 Chrysochloris asiatica
TTCTCATATGTATCAATGTTATTAATAATTTGTTATGATCCACATAGTCAAGATCCTTTGCATAATAAAAGTAGAAATCTTCCTGGAATTCTATGTTTTCAACCAAGATCCATCTAACATCAACAATGATATATCGCTCATTCCAGTGACTCTTCTGTATTTCAGTTTTATTTCTTGCAGTACCATGTTAATGAGCTGCTGCTATAATTTTCAAATTCTTATATGCAAAATTTTTATCTAGTCCTTAATTGGATGTCTATTAAGTCTTATATTCTAATCAATTCTTATATTGGAGGGTGTCTTGAAACTTATAAGGAAAGAACACAAACTTCTTAGATACCAAACAGATAATACAGTGTTAATTATTTACTGAGCAGTCAAGATTCATACTCCAAAAGGAAAAATCTGAAAAAATGAAGATAAAATTCACAGCTTGATTTCTAATACTGAAGTAAAAAATTCAAAATACAGGAAACAACAAAAGAAGATAAATATAATATACAGTCACACTTACCAAAAAACGTGGTTAGTATTCAACCTTTCCAGGAGGTGGCATATGATCAAGAGCTGCTGTTAAGATAGGAGCAAGTTCAAGCTCTATTTAAGGCACTAATGAAATTGATATGCTATCAGGTGAGATGCTGGAATACAGACATGAACAACTGGACGTGCTTACTCATCCATATCAACACATTTAGAACACATACACTTGGCCAATAGACTGGAAGAGATCCATGTTGTTGTTGTTAAGTGCTTTCAAGTCAATTACAACTCAGAGCAACTCTGCATAGGGTTTCCAAGAAATTGTTGGTGAGTTTAACCCACCAATGTTGCTTTTTATACCAACCTTGCAGTACAGTGCATTTTCCTGCAGTGAAGAGATTCATGATTACAATCGTTAAGGAAATAATGTCTTTAACAGAATTTTCTAACCTTTGATATTATTGATATTTTTCAATAATATCTTTATTCTCTTTGTCTGTGGATCAGATCCATATATGCCAATTCTGAGCAAAGATAATTGAAGAGAATATGGGTATTTTTGAACA
>NW_006408671.1:5165265-5166402 GCF_000296735.1 Chrysochloris asiatica
TGGTTTAATGGGGCTGCCACTGATCAACCCAGGGTCTGCGTATGCTGTCCCCAGCAAATACCTAACCCATGAATGTGTAAGTAATCTTTAGTTTCCCATTCTAATAAGCTTGACATCCTGATATGTACATATTATGATAGTAGATGTGCTTCATGGAAGAAGAGAGAATGATATTGAGACACTAGTATCATAGATCTTACCTTAGTATCAAAGGCAACATAGACATGCTGAGAAACTATGGATAAAATATTGAAAAATGCATATCTGCTTACTTCTAAGAAGACAAGTTATTCTCCCAAAACCATCTGCCATGCAATCAGACTCTGGTCATCACAGACAAACTCATTCAAATCAAAGTACAGATGGTCATTTATTACAAAATAACACAGGAGGCTTAGAATAGATGATATATTTGGTCATTTTTGCACATAAAGTCTCTGATTAAGTATGAAAAATGTGAACATTTGTTTATTTTGGAAAAAACTGCTATTACTTGTCAGGCATGACCAATTAGTTATTTCTAAACTGCTATCCATATAATTAAAAAAACAGCCATCTGTAAAGTCAGAAGTTTGTGTCTCTTTTCTGATCCACATGTAAATGTAATTTCTGTAATTTGATTTACTTAAAAGAGAATTACCAGGCAGAACACAAGAGCAGATGATAGAAACTGATATGTATTTTAATTTTCTTTCCCTGTTTATCCCTCTACTTATGTGTAGTATGTATCACTGGACTACGAACCATAAGGTTGGCAGTTTGAGTCCACCTGCTGATCTTTGTGAGAAAGATGAGGTTTTCTGCACTCACAGAAGTTTAAAAAGCCTCCAAAATCCCATACAGAGTTGTTATGAGTTGGAACAGACTCCACGGCACTTAACAAGAACATACAGCAAATATAAAGGAATATCATGAACAAAATGACCAGTACAATACATACTGTATGGTATTTATTTTTCAGGCATAATATACTTGATATGAAGAAATGTGAAAATATCACATAATAAATACATTCTACTTAGCACATTTTAGCATCTTGTATACTAAATGGGAAAAAATGAAATATGAACAATCCTTACAAATAAATTACAATACAGTTTCAGTACATGGTTTATATATCATTGTTGTTGTTATTAG
>NW_006408671.1:5166502-5167769 GCF_000296735.1 Chrysochloris asiatica
CCATAGAGACACTCTGTATATGGTTTCCAAGGAGTGGTTGATAGGTTTGAACTACCAACCTTGAAGTTTTCTGTCTGATGTTTAGCATACAGTGCCATACAAGGACTATAATGCCTGTAATAGATACAACAGTCCAGAGATATAATAGTTGAGGGCAAATGGATTTTGGTCAAATGAAGGACTATGAGAACGATGTTTACTTAGGTTTAGCTAACTACATGAAGACATTCAACTATGTGGATCTAAAGAAATTATTAATAACATTTCAAAAATTGGAATTATGAAATCTTTGATTGTTTTCTCATAGAACTTGTACATGAACCAAGAGATTGTCATTTTCACTGAATAATGAAAATGGTACAGGATGTTTCAAAACAGTAAAAGGCATACAAGATTTCATTTCACCTTCCTTATTCAAACTATATGCTGAGAAAGTTTCTCTCAAGTTGAATTATATGAAAAATATTGCATCAGACTTCAAGAAAAACTCATTAACAACCTGTGACATTTAAATGACACAGCATTGCTTGCCTAAAGTGAAGATGACTTGTGGTAAGAGTGAGGGAAGGAAACCTCAACTTTCAGTATGGATTAGAATGTAGCATAAAGAAAATGAAACTCCTCACAGCTGAACTAATAAACAGCATCATAATTTTTGGAAGAGATTAAAGTTTTATTTTATTTTACCTGGATACACAATTATCATCCATGAAAGCTAAGCAAGCATTAGGCAACCGCTTTAAAATTTTATAAAGCAAAGAGTCAGTTTGATGATCAAGGTGAAGATGACCAAAGCTTTTTAATCACATCATATGTATGCAGAAATTGTACAATGGAAAAGGAATTCAAAAGTAGAATTGATGAATTTCAATTGTGGAGATGCATAAGAATATTAATTAATCTTCTTAAAATATTCTGCCCTAATCAAATTCAATAGTGTATCAAAAAAGTAATCAAATCACTCTTAGAGGAAATACACCTATAATGTTCCTTCAAATTAGGGATGGTGAAACTTCTACTTATTTACTTTATATACCCTAGGTAATCCCTAGCATCATGTTTACTTCTTGTTGTTGTTGTGAAGTGCTGTCGGGTTGGATCTGACTCACAGTGACCCTGTATAGGGTTTTGTGGCACAGCTGGTGAGCTTGAACAGCCGACCTTGCAGTTCAAACACTTTTGCGTCTTGTGCATTAAGCCACAGTGCCACATTGTGTTTACTTAGCCAAGGAAAATAAGAAAATCAGAGATGGTTGTTGTTGTTGTT
>NW_006408671.1:5176014-5177057 GCF_000296735.1 Chrysochloris asiatica
AGTTAATTGGTTATGTAAGTGCACTTTTTCTTCTAAAACTTTTTTTTTGTGAATTGAGTGAGAGTTTACAGAACAACTCATCAGTTTTACATTCAACAATTCATATGCTTTGTTTCATCTCAATGATTGCAAACCCCTCCAGGTAACATCATATATTCCTGTGATTCTTGTTTACATTCCTCCTTCTTTCCCCACCCTTCTGCAGTCTGTCCTTGGGTAAATGCTTCCCTTTGGATCTCAAATGGATGACCATTTTATGGTTCGCATACCTCACTAGTGTTTTTCTTCCTCCTATATGCCTATCTACCACTTGACTGAAATTAGAGTCATGGGGTGAGTTCAGTTCCAGACCTGAAGGGCAACCAGAGACAACAGCCTTGGGGTTCCAGCAATCTCTATCTTACCAGTATGCCTAACATTTTTTATGATTTTGAGTTTTGTTCCAAATCTTCTCTCACTCTATTCTAGGACCTTCTAATGTGATCCTTTTTAGAGCCATTGATAGGGGTATCCAGGCACCGTCTTGTTCTTCTGGTCTCAGAGTTGTAGAGACTGATGTTCTCATGATCCATTAGTCCATTGTTGTTTGTTGTTGTTAAGTGCTGTTGATCGATTCCAACTCAGCAAACTTGTATGGGGTTTTCAAGAAGTATCTGGTGGGTTTGAACTGCCGACCTTATGATACAGTGCCACACCAGGAGTCCCAATAGACTAGTTGTTTTCAAGTGGCTTCAATTGTCATCACTGTTCTTTCCTCCAGTCAGAGAGAGACCAACAGTTTCACCTGAGATGGCTACTCATGAGCCTTTAAAATCCCAGTCACTACTTTCCAAAGTAGGATGCAGATCATTGTTTTTGTGGACTATGTCCCACCAATGATAGGTCTGATCTTTTGGAACAGCCATTACAAACACTTGACTGAATAGTCACCGTCTGGGAGCTCTGAAATTTCCCAGAGACCAAGACATGATCATGCAAAGGAGAGAAGTATTTGCCTTGTAGATCAGTTTCAAAAGTCTGGCAAGAGGGAGAACAAACAAGAT
>NW_006408671.1:5180757-5185354 GCF_000296735.1 Chrysochloris asiatica
ACAGACCTTATTGTCCAGTGCATTATCCTGCTGTACCACACCAGGACCCCACCCACAAAGTAAATAGCACATAAAAATAATACCACTCTAAGGTGGGTACAGAGGGTGTTCTATGATTTCAGTAAAAATTGAGGATCATGATTTTGATTTTTCTTTTTTTATTACTTGTTGTGTTACATTTGATAGGGTCTTTCTTTGCAGAAGATTGTCACCTAACTAGGAGTCTGTGACATCAAAGATTTTCTAAGAAGACTCTCTCTTTTCTCCTACACCGGCAGAAGAGTAAGACTAGTCAGCAGTGACTATATCACCATTTGCCCAATTTATGCCCAACATGATACCTGGACTAAAAGGTAAGGTTCAAAGCACTCATCTGTCAATCAAGGGTGTGGAAGGTGTCACAGAGAGCTCAGGCAAATTACTTTGGAGGCTGGGGAGTTGGAAAGGTCATTATCTCTCTATTAACATGAATGCCTTTCTATGTTCACCTGCCAATGATGGAAGCAAATCAAAGCATGCTTGGAACAATAATTTCTCTGGAGTTTGAATGAAGGAAGTCAATTGCTTAATTTAAAAACCATATGGAAGAATTCATTTTCAATTTACTGAGCTCTCACTATGTGCCAGGCATTGAGTCAGGCATTTTTGGATATTTGATGATCTAACTTAATCTTTTTTTTTTTTTTTAATTTTTTTATTGTGAATTGTGACAGTTGACATGGGACAGCATCAGCTTTACATTCATCCTATCCTATTTCATTTCATTGCAATGATTATAATCCCTTCCATGTATCATCATTCAACAACGTAAATACACTTCTTGTAAGATTTCTAGTCATATTTAAAATATCCCTTAATTACCAGAATGACAGTGAAAACTGTCATTAAAAAAAAATCATGTCTCAGTTGTCCCATATACTTACTGTTCTTTTTATTTAATCATATACACAGATGTCTTTTTTTAATGTACCTTAGCTTTTTTAATAATTAATTTAAAAAGGCTATAAACTACATTTTAATGTACATTGTTTACAACAAAATTAAAAGTACTTAGATTATATCTCTAATAATTAATTACACTTGAATTACTTATTATTTTGACATAAAAGGTCAGTGAAAATTGAAATTCCATAGGAGGTTAACAACAGAATAACTTGGTCATTTGACTTTCCATTACTTTTAATCTGTCATACGCATAGACACACACAATCAAGATCTTGGTAGCATGCCATTTATTGTGTATGTATGAGCTGCAAGTTTCTTTGCTATTTTTGAATAAGCAGTGGTGGATATTTCACATTTTAAACTGTAACATAAAAACTGAATATTTAATTAGGTTATTTTTTGCACTTAATGTCGTACTACATTTGAAGTTTGTATATTTATTTAGAAGTATGTTTTTAAATTAGAGTCATATTTTGCCCTTTAAATAGGAAATCTTTAAAATTTGAAATATCATTATGGCCGAGAAGATTGAACTCCTATATTCATGATAAATACAGATGTTGAGGAAACACTTAGACGTCTATCATAAACTAAACTTAGTTCATGTAACACTTGTCAAATGATTTCCACAGCAGGACTCAAGTCCATAAGGCAACACTCCTTGTGCTTCCTGGCAAAGGCAAATCCTATGGTAATCAAGAAAAGTACTTGTGAACTCTCATCAAATCATAGGCAAAATTTATAAAAGGCAAATTCTCTATATAAAACAAGATATTTTGAAGCAAGATATAGAATTTCTTTAGTAAAATATGAACAGAAAAACAGTAGGCTATTGTTATTAATTTATTAGCAAATACATTTAACTTTTTAAAATATCAATGTCCATGCCTATCTTCTATATTAACTTTACTGAAAAAAATAACAACAATGAAATGTCCATTTCTCTTTTCTCTCTTAAAAACTATTGAGAGTATCAAGGAGTTTTTCTTCATGGGTTTTATAGTTATTATAAGATATTTTAAGGAACCTTGGTAGTAGGTTATGATTTAGGCTGCTACCTACAAGGACAGTAGTTTATATCTATGGGAGAAAGATGAGGCTTTCTGAACCTGTAAAGATTTACAGCCTCAAATACCCTATACAGGATCTCTAAGAGTAAGAATTAACTCCATGGCATACAACCACCACCACAGTAAAAAAAAAGATATTAAAATTCAGAATCTTTAAAAACTATTGATGAATTAATAATAATTATAAAGCTCTTAATAAGTGATGAAATAATTCTCACAATCAAATTCAAAGAGAAGATAGCGTTGCTCTGTGTTTTTTTATATCTTCTTGAATGTGTAGTTTAAGGTAATTTTTCTAGATTTTAATTTTCATCTTTTAATTCAAACCATTTTGATAGTTAATGCCATGTAGCCTCTACAAATACACAGTTTTGAGATATTGACAATGAAAAAGGCAAATATGTCATATTATTATACTAAAATACATTTGGCCTCATTAAATTATGTTGTTGCTAGGTAACCTTTAGTCATTTCTGATCCCTAGCAACCTTACAAATAACAGAATGAAACATTTCACTATCCTGCCCCATCTTCTCAATTGTTGATTCACTTGAACCCATTGTTGCTGCCACTGTGCCAATCCTTCTGGTTGGGGGTCTCTTTCTTTATCATTATTCCTCCAATTTATCAAGCATAATGATCTTCTCCAGGGATGGTGCCTCCTGAAAACATGTCCGAAGTATGAAAGAAAAAATTTGGCCTTTCTGACTTCTAAGGAGAATTCTAGCTGTACTTCTTCCAATAAAAATTTTTGTTCTTCTGGAAGGCCATGGTACATTTTAATGTTTTTCTCCAATGCAATAACTCAAATGCATCAATTCTACTATGGTCTTACTTATTAATTGTCCAATTTTCACATGCATGTGAGGCTGCTGAAAATAGCATGACTTAGGTCGGGTGCACTTCAGTGCTCAGATTAACACCTTTATATTTGAACACCTAAAAGAAATCTGGTGCAAGAGATTTGCCTACTACAATACCTCATTTGATTTCATGACTGCTGCCTTTTGAGTGTTGATGGTAGATTTAAGCAAAATGAAATTTGTAACTTCAAACTTTTCTCTATTTATCGCTCCGGTGGTGAGGATTTTTATTTTCTTTACATTAAGGTGCAACACATACCAAAGGCTTTGGTCTTTGATCTTTATCAGTAAATATTTTTAGTCCTCTCCTCTTTCAACAAGCAAGGTTGTGTCATCTGCTTATCACAGATTTTTAATATGTCTTCCTCCAATCCAGATGTCATATTCTTCATATAATGGAGCTACTCATATTATTTACTCAACATACATATTGAAATAATATGTTGAAGGAATACAACTTTGGTGCATATCTTTCCTGATTTTAAATAGTTCAATGTTTCTTGTTCCATTTGAATGAGTGCCTCTTGGTCTATGTATAGATTCCTCAGGAGCACAAATAAGTGTTCTTAAATACTCATTGTCCACAACATTGTACATAGCTTGTCCTGATACACATAGTCAAAATTGTTTGCATAGTCAATAAACCAATGTAAACATTTTTCTGTTTTTTTTTTTTTTCCATTTTCAGTCAAGATCTATGTGAAGTCAGCAATGATAGCCCTTGCTCCTTGTCCCTCATCTGAATCTGACTTTAAGGACTGGTACTTTTCCTATCAATATATTGTTGCACTGATTTAAAAATTATGTTTAGAAAAATTTTACTTGATGTTAATTATATTGTCCAGATATTTCCACACTCCCTTGGGTCACCTGTCTTTGTAATGGCCATAAATGTGAATCTAGTATTATCAATTGGCCAGATTTTCCAAATTACTTGGCACAAATGAAAATGTACCTCCAGTGCTGCATCAGTTTGTTGAAAGATTTCCATTTGTATTCTGTCAATTCCAAATGACTTCAAATGACTTGCTCTTTGCCAATTCCTTCTGTGTGCATGGGACATATTCCATCAGTACCATTGCCTCAAGTCTTAAGCTACTTCTTGAAATGGTGGAACATAGACCATTTCTATTTGGTACAGTGACTTTATATTGCTTTCAACTTCTTTTGATGTTGGCTGCATCTTAAAGATTTCACCAATCTTAACTATTGCAAGTTGTTGTTGTTTTTGTTAGGTGCCATTGAGTTGGTAATGACTTATAGTAACCCAATGCACAGCAGAATAAAACGCTGCCCAATCCTGGGCCAACCTCACAATCTTATCATGCCTGAGCCCATTGATGCTGCCACTGTGCCACTACATCTTGCTAAGGGACTTCCACTTTTTCTCTGACACTCCACTTACCAAACATGATATTCTTCTCCAGAACAGGACCCTCCTGACCATATGCCCATAGTTGGAGAGACAAAGTCTGGTCATCCTGGCTTTCAGGGAGCATTCTGTAAGTATTTCTTCCAACACGGATTGGTTTGTTTTTTGGCATCCCATGGTATTTTTAATATTCTCCAACAGAATAGCTTAAGCACATCAATTCTTCTATGGTCTTCTTTATTCACTGTCCATCTTTCGCATGCATGTGAGATTATTGAGAATACCATGACTTGGATCAGATGCACCTTAGTCCTCAAACTGACATCTTTGCTCTGAAACACTTTACA
>NW_006408671.1:5186719-5187324 GCF_000296735.1 Chrysochloris asiatica
AAAGAGTTGATAGTACCCCTGGTGTACTATTTCTCCCTTTTTCCCCATTTCAACCATTTCTCAACCCCTATATCCCAGAGCCCTGTTGTTCCATGGTTGTACATACATCATTATTTACCTCTGTCCCACTTAGCCCATGCAAAGTTATGATAGTTGACTTTGTCTTCTCAACCTGACCTTTGAAATTTTCTGTTCAATTCTATTACCTTGACTTCCAGTTTTGGGGAGGGTAAACAGAGACAAATAGTGAATGTTCCTCTGCTAAAGCCCCCCAAAAGCAGAGAAAGCATGGTCCACAGAACAGCTGTGGAATTTTGGATCCTATTTAAGGTTCTGGTGCTAGTTTCCTGCACCACGTGTGGAGAAATCTGCTTGTGGAATCAAAATACCATGATTTCTGAATTGATCCTGGCTAAATCCATCCCTGCAGCCAGAGGTCCTGAGGCCAACCAAAGGCAGTTACCCAGTGCTAGAAGCTGTGGAGCTGTGCATCTGGAGGTAGAGGTGTGACTAGTTTTTAATCTTTCACATATCTTTCCTCTTTATTCCAATTGTGCCCTCACTGCCCAGCCCAGATGCCTTCAGATGGGTGGGAGCACACCCCC
>NW_006408671.1:5189449-5190371 GCF_000296735.1 Chrysochloris asiatica
AAAAAGTTAAAGAATGGAAAAAATAATACGAGGCTATTAGCAATAAAAACAGGTAGGAGTGGCAATATTAATCTCTGATAAAATAAACTTTAATGAAATAACCTGCATAACAGATACAAACAGAACATGATCTCATGATTAAAGGGTCAATTCAGCAAGATGACATAACTACAATTAACATCTATGCTCCATATGAAAGAGCACCAAGATATATAAAGAAAACATTACTAGAACTGAAGAAAGAAATAGATAAATCAATACGTATAGTGGGAGTTTTTAATATGCCACTTTTGAAAAGGATAGAACAACCAGAAAGAAACTCGACAAAGCTACAGAGGAACTAAACAGCACAATCAACCAATGTGACCTCATAGAAGTGTACAGAACATTCAACCCAACAGCAGCACAATCCACATTCTTCTCCAGTGCACATGGAACATTCTCTAAACTTAACCATGTGTTAGATCACAAAGCAAATATCTATAAGTTTACAAACATCAAAATACTACAAAGCATCTTTTCAGATCAAAATGCCATGAAGTTAGAAATCAGCAATAAGAAGACCAAGGAAATAAAGTTTAAAACATGGAAACTGAAAAACACCTTGCTGAAGAGGGATTTTCGACAAAGTACCTAAGCACATTGCATGGGAGCAGATAGTCTCTTCAACAGATGATGTGGGCAGAATTGGAAAGTGATATGCAAAAGACTGAAAGAAGACATTTACCTCATGCTTTATACAAAAAGCAACTCAGCATGGATTAAAGACCTAATTGTGAATCCCAGTATTAAAAAGGCCATCAATGAAAAAATAAGGAAAAACGTGAGAGCTTCAATAAAGGGCATACACAGACTATTAAATGTTTTGAAAATTACACAAACAAAAGTAAACAAAATAGATCAATAGGACATACTAAAAATT
>NW_006408671.1:5197862-5198482 GCF_000296735.1 Chrysochloris asiatica
TCTGGATGGGGTTGATAAAAGGTGAGGGGGAAAGGACTCCTGTGGTTCAATAGGGAATGATTGCTATCAGGTCTGACAGTGAGTGTTGGAAAGGTCAATGTAAATATTTGGTAACAAATGAAGAGAAGTGGTGATTTTGCACTCCACGAGCGGAGATCCCTAGAACCATCAAGGGATAAAAGTGAAGTGGGAGACCCTGTCGATGGAGAAGGTGACACTAGGAATGGAGGCAGAGGTGATGTCATGGATAGAAGGAGCGGCTGGGGACTGTGGACTCAGGAAGGGATAAGGATTGTGTGCTGGTGGTTGGGGGACAGTTGTGTGGGCTGTGTTCTTTGGTTATTTGATGATGCATGAAAGGGACTATGATCATTACAATGAAACAAAGTATGATAGGATGAATGTAAAGATAATGTTCACCCATGTAAACTAACAAATAATTCACAATAGAAACTTAAAAAAAAAAAAAAAAAGTGTGTGCGGGAAGAAAGAGTCCCCATTGTATAGTTGTCATCCTGTCTAGATAGGTCTGATTAAAAGAGATGGGGATAAGATTCTCATGATTCAATAGTGAGTAATTGTTATGATGATAAATTGTAACTGTCACAATTTTAAAGGTA
>NW_006408671.1:5200882-5202345 GCF_000296735.1 Chrysochloris asiatica
TTAATGTAGTTTCAAAAAAAGTGTTTGCATCAAAGAAGTCACTAGTCTTGAAAAATTCTGCCATGTGGTATCCAGCATAACTTTTATCACCAAGGCCATATTTTCCTATTACTAATCTTTCTCCTTTGTTTCCAGCCTTTACATTCCAATCATCAGTAATAATCAATGCATTTTGATTGTGTGTTTGTTTAATTTCACATTGAAAAAGTTGGTAAAATTCTTCAATCTAATCATTTCTAGCTTTAGTGGTTGATGTATATATTTTTAAAACAGTAGTATTAATTGCACTTACATGCAGGCATATGAATATTATCCTATTTCAGGCAACATTATACTTCAAGATTGATCTTGAAAAAAAAAATTTTTATAAAGAATGCAATGCCATTCCTTTTCAATTTGCTATTCTTACATAGTGAACAATGTGGTTGTCAGATATAAATGGTCAAGATTGCCAATAATAGCCCATTTCAGCTCACTAATGCCTAGGATATTGATGTTTATACATTACTTGCATTTTTGACAAATTCCAATTTTTTTAGATGCACACATCTTGCATTCCATGCTCCAATTCTTTATTTATGTTTGTAGATTTTCTTTTATTTTTGACTTATCCTCCATCAGCAAGTGGATGTCCCCAAAACCTACTCCATTTGCATCATTATGGTTAGCTCTACTTTCAGGAGGCAGATCTTTACAAATGGTATTTTGATTGCCTTTCCATTTGAGGGGTTCATCTTCTAGCACTGTGTCAAATAGTACTCTCATACTGTTCATCATGTTTCAATATGCAATATTCTGGTGATATTTGACAGTGTTTCACTGTTATTAAAAATGTTTTTAGTGACTAAACTTTCAGAAGTAGTCTGCCTCTCCTTCTTCAGACGAAATCTGTCCAGCTCAGATGAAATCTGTCCACCATTAATGAACCTGTCAGCATTCAAAATATCAGCATTACATCAACACACAAACCATGACTTTGTGATATACTGGCAGACGAGTAGTAGTTCATCATATAGATCTCTGAAAAGTCTTTGAGATTACAAGGGCACCCAAGATAACACTATGATAAACACTACTGTAGAACATATATAACATGCAGACAGATTCAAAGAATGGAAAGAATCCATTAGCTCACTCTGTATCAGATATGCTGAATTATTCATATCTCAGTTTCTGGTATATTATTTAGTTTCTTGGTACTAATGAGTCAGTTTATATATAAAAGAACAAAAGACAGCATGTTTCTGCATCATATTCACAATTGTTACATTTGATCCAATTGCTGCTGTTATTGTATCAATCTATCCCATTCAAAGTTGTAATAGTTAAATGTTCTGTGTCATTGACTTGGCCAGGATTCCCAGTGGTTTTACAGCTGATACTTAACTCTTATGATGATAAGTTGTGAGCAATGAAGTCCTTGGGAATGTGGCTTGATGCCAATATAATGGACACACAGGAAA
>NW_006408671.1:5205680-5210217 GCF_000296735.1 Chrysochloris asiatica
ATACCTAAGATATTGATGTTTATGTTCCATTTCATTTTTGACAACTTTCAATTTTCCCAATGCACACTTCTTACATTCCATGTTCCGATTTTCAATGTATGTTTACAGCTGTTTCTCTTCATTTTGAGTTGTGTCCCATCAGCAAATGAATGTTCTGTGGGCTTTTCTCCCATGAGCTTAACTCCGTTCAGGTCAGCATGATCAACTCTACTTTGAAGAGGCATCTCTTCCCCAGTCACGTTTGCGTGTCTTCCAACCTGAGGGGCTCCTTTTTTCTGGCACTTTATCTGACAGTGTTTCTCTGCTATTCATAAGGTTTTCAGTGACTAAAGATTCGGAGGTAGTTCGTCACTCTTTCTTCCTTGTCTGTCTTTGTCTGGAAGCTCAACTGAAACCTGTCCACCATTGACAACCCTGTTGGTATTTAAAATACCTGTGGCATAGCTTTCCGAATCACAGCAACACACAAGTCACCACAGTACAACAGACAGAGGAATGGTGGTCGTTTGTTTTTATGTCGAAACTGTCACTTTAAATTTCGAGGAGATCTGTGCGTATGCATAGTAGAATCCTTCGGAGTGAGGGTGGGGTATCCATTTGCTCAGGTGTTCCCTCTAGTTACCAGAATGGAGGTGGGCAGTCAGCGAGAGACCAATGAACAATGGATAGATTAAAAAAAAAAAAAAATGAATGTCCACACTTGTATCTCTACAGTTCCATCAGGCGCTCTTGGCTGTTCTGAAACTTCCCTCACTTGTTCTCTCACAATACGGTAGCTCCAAGAATAACTTGAGAATCTTGAATTAGAAAACAATGGGTTTCCCCACAGTACCACTCCAGGACCCTTACTTAATATAAATTTCACTTCATATAATGATGGAAATGAATATTGGGAATTACAATTGCAGAGAGCTTGTAAGTCCACCATCAACCTTTACTTGGTTGGATTTGCTAAATGGGAGTTAAGAATTTGCCTAGAATTAGTAGGCTTGTTTGGAGAGTATGGAGTTTTAGGAGGAGTCTTGAGCCCCACCCATTCAGAATTTGTACATTTGCATTTGAAAAGACATACAGACAAATGCAGAACCGCTAAGAGAACAGGAGATTTAAGATTATTAGAAAGAAAAAAAAAAAAATCAGACTTTGACTTTTTCAGTTTGAAGCAAGCTGTATGCCTTAGAGCCATCAAAACAAGAAAAGTCAGTTCATCAGAGAAAACCCCTTTCTTGAAAGTTAAAGGGAGCTAATAAAGCCAGTGTGCTTGATGATGACCACTTGGGTCTACTTGTGGGTAGCAGTTCGGGGAACACAAGGATGAAGAGACAGGCTGACTTTAGACTTGTTCTATTGGAATACATAAAAATTGAGATTAGAAAGAGAAGATGATGTGCTGGCTGTTCTGAAGTTTATTTTTTTGTTGTTGTTTAGTGCCATGGAGTCGGTTCTGAATCATAGTGACCCTACACAGGGTTACTGAGGGTGTAAATCTTTACGGGAGCAGAAAGCCTCATCTTTCCCCCACGGAACTGCTGGTAGTTTCGAACTACCAGCCTTGAGGTTAGCAGCCCAGTTCGTAACCACTATGCTAAACTTCTAAGCACATGGGCACTGGCATAGACACTGGAGGCTATGGCTGAGAGTGAAAAATCCACTTGTTAGAAGTGCAGGGAGGTATGTGAACACCCAAATTTGCAGCTGGTATCCATTTGACCAAGCTTGGATGGCTAGTTCTGAGCTGGCCTGAAACTGAACAGATGAAGGGAAAGACATGCACAAGTGTACATTGCTACAATTTGATAGACTAGACTGTTGCTTATGGATGCAGTTGCTCAAAATTCCAACCAGAAAGGAAGATTTTTCAGATCCATGATCATGCTTGTTTCCTAAGTATACTGGGTTGATGATCTTGTTGTTGTTGTTAGGTACCATCGAGTCGTTACTGACTGATAACATCCTTATGCACTATGGAACGAAACACTGCCTGGTCCTGGGCCAACCTCATAATTGTTGTCTCACTTAAGCTCATTGATGCTGCTACTTTCCCAATCCATCTCGCTGGGAGTCTTCCTCTTTTTCTCTGACCCTCCACCTTACCAAACAAAGAATACTCTGGCTGCACTTCTTCCAACACAGATTAGTTTGTTCTTTTGGCAGCCCATGGTACTTTATAAATATTCTCCTCTAACACTATATTAACTCAAATGCATCGATTCTTATATAATCTTCCTTATTCACTGTCCAGCTTTTACATGCATATGAGGTTATTGAAAATACCACGGCTTGGGTCAAGCACACCATAGTCCTCAAGCTGACATCTTTATTCTTCAACACTTTAAAAAGATCTTGTGCAGCAGATTTACCTAATGAAATACATCATTTGATTTCTTGACTGC
Organism: Chrysochloris asiatica; assembly: GCF_000296735.1. Lineage (NCBI taxonomy): Eukaryota > Metazoa > Chordata > Mammalia > Afrosoricida > Chrysochloridae > Chrysochloris > Chrysochloris asiatica. The sequence goes on from NW_006408671.1 coordinate 5,208,074, forward strand.
TGCTTCCATGAGTGGATGAGCAACTTAGGCATCGGCTATCAAAAATGAGGGAATCTAAAGCCATGAAGAAGCTGGCTTGCTATCATTCTTATGTGTGCTTAGTTTCATAATGAGAAGGGTAAGGTAAAATTCCAATGAATAGCTTTCTTCTTTTCCAGACGGGTCTAATGAAAGGGTTGGGTTATGGTGATGATAGATTTTATGATTCAATTGTAAGTAATTGCTACCAGGATTAATTGTGATGGTCTAAACTGAGATTTCTGAAGATGTGTAACTAAAATCATGGAGCAGTTTATCTTTCATTTGAGGAAAGCACGATCCCAGAACCAGCAATAAAAGAGATCATGAGTGGAGCTTGAGATCCCTACTAGAAAAGAGGTAAGAACAGAGATGGTGCGTGGCATAGAGAAATAGAGCAGCTATGGATTCTATTCCCATTGTCTGAGAAAGGCTGTGTGCCTATGGACAGGAGCCTGACTTGCAGAATATACCCTTTTGACATGTAAATGAATACATATTTTTTGTTTTGCATGTGTGCATCTAATATTTTTGTTTGTTCATTTGTGAAATATAAGATGTAATTGGGCTAGTTTTCAGTTGCACACATTTTAATATGTTAGGTACAACTATGACTTTACAATATTATTTGGAGATTATGCATATGGTTTATAGGTGTCAGGCTGACAAGGTTGGATGAGGACAGGATTCGCAGTGGTTTGGCATTTGATAGTTTGCTCTATGATGATTGACTATAAGCAGACAATCAATAGAAAGGTTGTTTCTTTGAGAGTGTGGTTCTGACCCATAGTGACTCTGTATAAAGTTTCTGAAGAACAGCTGGTGGGTTTGAACTGATGACCTTTTAGTTCTCAGTCAAGTGCAAACATTATGAATTGTCTGATATTACTCAGGAAAATAAGCACATCAGATGGAAGCCACTCAAAATATGATTGGGGAAGAGCTGCCCCCCTCAAAATAGAATTGGCCATATGACATGAATGTAGTAAAACTTTCAGTACCAACATTTTCCCATGGGGACAACTCAAAATGAGAAAAAAAAAACAGTTGCAACTATCCATTAATAATCAAAACATGGAAAGCATAGAGTATTAATCTAGAAAAATGACAAGTTGTCAAAATTGAAGTGCAAAGTATAAACATCAATGTCCTAGGTATTGCTGTTAAGTACTGTCAAGTCGGTTCTGACCCATAGTGACCTGTATAGGGTTTCCAAGGCTGTAAATCTTTATGGGAACAGAAAGCCTCATCTTTCTCCCATGGAATCACTGGTAGTTTTGAATTGTTAACCCTGAGTTTAGCAGCCCAACTTGCATTGGCTTTTTTGAATCCAATAATCATATGGTTTACTATGGCAGGAAAGACAAAGAAAAGGGGACTAGTATTGCATTCATTATATAAAAAATAACATATTTCAGGATCAATCTTGAAGTACAATGCTAACTGTGATAGGATAATATCCATATGCCTACCAGAAAGATAACAGTTATAGTATTACTATTTTAATTTATGCATCAACCACTAGAGCCAATGATGATAAAATTGAAGAATTCACAAACTTCTTCAGTCTGAAATGGATCAAACAAGCAAACAAGACACATGGATAATTACTGATGATTGGAATATGAAGGTTGTAAAACAAGAGCAAAGAGTAGAAGTTGTAAAATATGGCAATATAAATGATGCTGGAGACCACATGATGGAATTTTGAAAGACCAACAACTTACTCACTGCAAATACATATTTTTTAAAACCTAAAAGGCAACTTTTAACATGTACCTTAAAAAATAGAATAGACAGGTATAAAGTTAACTATAGCTATATGGAAAGATGGTGGAAAAACTCAGTACCATTAGCCAAAATAAGGCAAGGGGGAGACTGTGGAACAAATCATCAATTACTCAGATACAAGTTCAGGATGAATCTGAAGAAAATTAAAAGAAGTGCACGAAAGCCAAAATAAGACTGAATTTATCCCATCTGAATTTAGAGACCATATGTAAAACAGATTTGATGTATTTAACACTAATGACTGAAGACCAGAAGACCAAAAGAATTGTGGGGTGACATCAAGAAAGCAAAGGGCATTCAAAAGACATTATTAAAAAAAAAAAAAAAAAAAAAAA
>NW_006408671.1:5210317-5212220 GCF_000296735.1 Chrysochloris asiatica
ACACTAATGACTGAAGACCAGAAGACCAAAAGAAAAACATCATGCAAGAAGAAAGCAAAAGGTCATTAAGGAGACAAGGGGTAAAAAAAAAAAAAAAAAAAAAGACAAAAATGCATGTCAGAAAAGACCCTGGAACTCATTCTTTAGTGTAATGAGGCTAAAGTCAGTGGAAGAATGAGTTGGTAAAGCAGCTGAACAGAAAATTTAAAGCACAGTTTGAGAATACAAAGTCAAGTATTATAATAAAACATGAAAATATCTGGAGTTAGAAAATGAAAAGGAAAAACTGAAAGAACTGAAGAAAAATTTCCAACCTTGATTACCAACTTTGAAGGATTATATGGGGAAATTTTGATTGATGCAGAAAGCTTTAACAAGCAATGAAAGTAACACAGTCACTCTACCAGGGGGAAAAAAAAAAAAAAGGTTGGTGTTCAACTAGTTCAACAAATAATACTTAATCAAGAGCTAGTGGTATTGAAGGAAGAAATATAAGCTGCACTGATGGCATTGGCATGGGCTGAGGGAATACAAATAGAAATCTTACAACAAATTGATGCAGCCCTAGAGTCGTTTATTTGTCTATGCCAAGAAATTAGTAAAACAGCTACCTGACCTACTAATTGGAAGGGATTCATATCTGTGCACATTCCAATGTGATGTGACCCAACAGAATGTGGAAATCATCAGACAAATTCATTGATATAAAATGCAAGTGAAGATTTACTGAAGATAGTTCAAAAATTGTTGCAACAGTACAGTACATTGCGAAAGACCTGTCAGAAAGTCAAGCTGTAGTCAGAAAAGAATACGGAACAAAGGGTGTCATTGCTAATGTCAGATGTGTCTTAACTGAAAGAAGAGAATACTATAAAAATGTTTACATCTGCTTTGTTGATTCTTCTAAAGCTTTCAACTGTGTAGATCATGACAAACTATGGATAGCATTGTGAAGAATAGGTATTCCACACACTTAATTGTGCTTATGTAGATTCTGCACATAGACCAATAGAAGGTGGGACATATGATAAAGAACATAGCATAAGAATTGGAGGAAGACACATTAACAACCTTGGTTGCTGGATTTGAAGAAGACTTGAAATATTTACTGATGAAGTTCAAAGACCATAACCTTCAGTGTGAATTTCACCTCGATGTAAATAAAATTAAAATCTTTAAAACTGGACCAATAAATAACATCATGATAAATGGAGAAAAGTTTGATGTGGTCAAAGACTTCACTTCGCTTGGATCTACATTCAACACTCATAAAAACTTTGTTGTGTTGATGTTTGGTGACTTATTCACAGATTTTTTTATGCATAAAATAATGAAACACATTTTATGATCATTTTTCTGAATTTCTTCTCAGGCGTTTCCAAGGCCTGCCCTCCTTCCAAAATGGAGTCCAGGTCTACTTTTAGGTCATTTGTCTCAGACATTTTATCTTGTGTCTGGACATGTGCTGATATAGTTATCTGCTTTTGCTTCTTGGACATGCTTAGTGTTTATCGGTGGCCTTAATATTTAATTGGGTGTGTGTTTTGGTATTTTTTATGCTTTCTGATTGCCTCCAGGTAGATGAGATCAGGATGTGGGTTTCCCTTTTCAGTCTTCTTACTACTTAATTCAGAGTAACTTACACAGGTGTTGTCTATCTCCCTGGTTTATGGCAGTTGGTATTTGTTCTTGCCTGGATTTTGGTGTTTTGTAGAGTGATTGTAGATTGACTGTATGGAAGTAGTTGCTGTCTCTTCTTGGGTAATATAGGGAGAGTAAGAGTCCCCAAAAGGTAGAAGGGGGAGCATAAAACAACAAAATACAAGGGAAAAAAACACACCAAAAAACAACAACAACACACACAAACACACACAAAAAACTAGATTGGATACTATGGATACTA
>NW_006408671.1:5215025-5219903 GCF_000296735.1 Chrysochloris asiatica
AGCTCTTGGGCTGAGAGTATCTGTGCACATGCATGGCAGAAAAACCCAACAATGGTGCAGGTGGTGGGTGTCCACTAGATCAGGCAGCCCCTGTAGTCATTAGAATGCAGGCGTGCAAACAGTGGGTGGCCAATGAACAGATACCAAAAAAAAAAAAGAAAAAAAGTTAATCAGAACAATGCAAAACCATCAAAGTGTATTGTCCACCTTTACATCGAAGTTCCTGTGGCATTATTCCATGGTGGCTTTCCTTCCCTTCTTGGTCGTGTCATTTGGTCTCATCCAAGTTGTTGGCTCCCGGCTGCTGTGCCCTGCAGGTTCAAAAGTATGTGATTTCTTACCTCTGCTATAAGTTCCACTAGGTATAAGCCTTCAAGCATTTTAAATATTCCTACCTATGTGGATCAGAGTTCTGGAGCTCTGTCTTGACCCACTCCCCCTGGTATTCTGTGGTATTGCTGACAACGAACCTCACTGCATATCTACCCTATCCACCATCATGCCCCACTTCATCATCATGTTTTTAAGGAAAAAATTAATTATTCAGTGAAGGACACATACAGAAAATTGCGTTATTACCAAATTTTTAAATAGAAATTGCATACAATAATCCTTATATTAAAACTATGTAATAATGCTATGATCATGTGCTGTTTCATAAAATAAGAATGCTTCATAAAAGAAATAATTATTGAATAAAATGGTGAATGGAAGAAAAGCAAGTATGAATTTACTGATAAGTTCTGAAATTAGTTTTTTGGTGAGCTACGAGCTAGTGTGGGGAAAAATATTATGCTGCTTCAAACTCAAATGCCACTCCTCAGTAACCCTATACAGGTTCACTGAGAGTCAGAACTGACTCGACAGCAATAACAATAAACATGTGTTATGCCATCTGGAATGAAGTAAAATGTGATAAACTAAGTGACACTTACTTCATAAGAGCTACTATAGCTAAACAAGGGAAAGCAAATACTTACAAAATATTAAGGCTACTCAGTATGAGAGATTTTGTGCTCTAATATAAACCAAAACCCACAGTTAGAACCAGGTAATTAAAAAAAAAATACTAGGTGAATTTTTCATTTTATTCAGTCTTTGGCTAGAAGATATTTTCTTTTGAGAAGCACATTACAGATCAATTATTATTAAAACATCATAATAACTACTAAAAGTTCCCATATAAAAATTAGATTTTTTTCTATTAATACGCTCATTCAATTTCAAAAGTTAGTTGGTCTTAGTGTAGATAACAACTTAACTGGAATAATTACCTTCAGAAGTAAGAAAGCAGGGCTATTAATCTGCTCTGTAATACTATGACTTTTCCCTGTTAATACAAATACTATAGCAGATACTCATTACTGTTGTAAAACGGAGAACTGTGCTTTAAATTTTAATTTCAATATCACAATATCTTGTTTGTTATAGTTTAATATTAGTCAGAATTTTATCATTCACCTACATGCACACATACATATATAAATGGTGAATTTAAGAACTAAGGAGAATACCCCCCCAACACACACACACAGAAAACTCACTGTAATAGATAACAAAAGGCCATATCTGTCAGAAGAACATCATGAGGTGAGTGCAGATAGAAAGAAATGGAGTATAATATAGCTAAATAGGAAGAACAATTGAAGAAAGGCCTTCGTAAACTGTTTCTGTAAAAAAAATGGTGTGTTTTTAAGTGTCATCGAGTTGGTTCTGACTCATAGTGACACTGTATATGGTTTTCAAGGAATGACTGATGGGTTTGAAGTGCTGACTTTGTGGTTAGAAGTCTAGTGCTTATCCTGCAGTGCCATACCAGGGCTACCTGTAAAGACTACAGCAAAGGAAACCAGTGAAATAATATTATTCTAAAACATACAGCATTACAGCAAAATATATTCAAGGGAATAGAGCAAAAATGTCTTTTAGCATAGAGATGAAGTCTACTTTAATTTTCCTCTTTAACATGTATGAACTACTAAGGTAGTGTCTAATTCACTAAACAGAACCACGTATCTTCTCACCACCTAATTAACCTTGGGACCCAGTCTTTTTAACTTACGTTTTTCTCCTACACAAATCTCATTTCTTTTAATTTTAAAATCACAAATAAATTTGATCTTCTGCATTCTACACTTTCAGCAAAAGCATCCCAATAATCTGTAGAAATTATTATTTTTTTTAATTTACTTTTGTGACAGAGTAGAATTCCTTGTATTAGAACAATAATAATGCTTCTCACAGATTGAACATATTAAATTTGGAATCAGATCTGAGATGTGATTCCTAAAAGCTTAGAGAAAAAAAATGCATGACCAATTGTCCTAAAATGAAATATTTTCACAGCTTTATATCTCTGGGTGAAGTCAACCATAGATATTCAATTCTTAAGAAAGAACAAAATAATAATATATCTCAACATATTAGAGGAATAATAGAAAAGATTTGCTGAAAGTAAAAAGTTATAATGAAATATAGGTATTAATTTTAGGAGGCATTCCTATTAACCAAACAGTTAACGTTAAAAAAAAAAAAAAAGAGGGGTATAAAAAGTAAGTTGGGGTATTTTCTTAAGATATGTCAATCACATATAATAGTGCTCATGGGAAACGGATAAGGTTATCTAATCTGTAAAGACTTATAGTCTCAGGAACTCTATAAAGTGTGGCTACAAGTCATAAACAATTCCATGTCACAAAATCACCACCACAACTATAATAGTGTTCAATATTGTTGTTGTTAGGTGCTTTAGATGTCATTGATTAGGTTCTGACTCAGGTGACCTTATATAAAACATAGCTGAACGTTGCCCAGATCTGTGCCAGCTTCCTAATTGTTGTTATGTTTGAGTCCCCTGTTGCTGCAAATGTGTCAGTCCATCTCATTGGGGTCTTCATGTTATTGATAACCTTTTACTTTTCCAAGCATGGTGTCTTTTTATAGGGAATGATTCCTCCTACCCGCTTGTCAAAGTGTAAAAGGTAAACTCTTGCCAACCTGGCTTCTAATGAGCACTATGGTTGTACATGTTCCAAGACATATTTTTTTGTTGTTTTTATGGCAGTCCATGGCACTTTAGGAGCTCAAGGTTGGCAGTTCAAAACTACCAGCTGTTCCGTGGGAGAAAGATGAGACTTTCTGCTCCCGTAAAGATTTACAACCTTGGAAACCCTGTACAGGGTCACAATGAGCTGGAATAGACTCTACGGTACTTAACAACAACAACAACATGGAACTTTGATTATTCTATACCAAAAAAGGATGCTATTTATTAATCCATTTTAAAGATGTCTCTTTTTATTATACTGAGGTGGAATCAATTCCGAAGACTGTAGTCTTTAATCTTTTGGTTTTTTTTATCTTTTTATTGTGAATTAGTGAAGGTTTCAGAGAGGATCATCAATTATACATTCAACAAATCATACAGCTTCATTTCGTGATCACAATCCCCTGCATGCAATAACAGTTATCCCTATTCCTCCCTACGGTTCCTATTTCCATTCCACTTTCCTTTCCATCCGTTTTCCTTAGGTAAATGCTTTCTTTTTGATCTTGAATGATTGACCATTCCATTGCGAGCATATCTTACAAGGGTAGTTGTTCTCCCTTTATCGCTTCCATTGCTAGACTGAAAACTGGGCCATGATAGTGAGTTCTGCTACAGACATGGAGGGTGGTTGAAATTCATAACCTCAAGGTCCTCCAGTCTCTCTAGGTAATTAATATATATATATATATAGGCGCTCTGGTAGCGTAGTGATTACGAATCGGGCTGCGAACCTCATGGTCAGCAGTTCGAAACTACCAGCTGTTCCACGGGAGAAGGATGAGGCTTTCTGCTCCCGTAAAGATTTACAACCTTGTAAACCCTGTACAGTGTAGCTATGAGTCAGAATCAACTCCACGGCACATAACAACAACAACACACACACATATATATGTGTGTGTGTATTTCTACATATCCTTCCACTCTACCTGGGACATTCTAATGTGATCCCTTTCAATGTAGATGGTAGTGGTAACCAAGTGTTATCTAGTTGTGGTCTCAGAGATATGGTGATTGATGTTAATCTGTTCAATTGTACAATTGGATTATTTATTTCCAAGTATCTCCAACTTTCATCACTCTTCTTTCTACCAACAGTTGCACCTTAGATGGCTGAGTGTAAGTTTATAAGATCCCAGTCTCAATTCACCAAAGTATGATGTAAAATATTGTGTTTGTTAACTATGGTATGTCAATCAACCAAGGTGTCGCCTGAAACTATGGTCTTGAACCAAAGGCCCAGGGACTCATTGCCTTAAGATGTTTGATAATATCCAACAAGTTTTCTTCATTTTGCCCCCAGATACTCCACCACATTCATAGGAGTGTTTGCAGAAGAGGTAAACACCCATGTATAAATGTCTTCTTTAAAACCCTTGTTTATTTATGGATATATTCCCACTCTTCCTTCCATATCTATTCAGGCTGTGTATCTGTCAATGTAACTACTTGCAGAGCACTATTGTTCCCGGGTTTGGTATATAACATTACTTATCTCTATTCCCTTTTAACTCTTGCCTATATCCTTGTGTCTTCATCTATCTTCATCATTTTTCTACCAATTCCCACATTTTGTGAATCATCCTCTGTACCACCCAAGATAAAATGTGTCTACCAGCTAGCCAGTGAATTATTTTCTCTTTCCTCTGATACCTGTTGTTATTGTTGGAATTAGTATGACTCAGCAAATGAATCATTTCTGAGTCCTTGTGGCCCTAGGCAAAACACAAAAATACAACATGGGTTCTGTGTTGCAGACCGTGTAAGACTAGTCAGAGGTTCGAGGCCCTCTAGGGCCGAGTATAACAAATGAGGCCACTGGCAGTTAATGG
>NW_006408671.1:5220643-5235733 GCF_000296735.1 Chrysochloris asiatica
TGGCTGAGATGTTTGCAATGCAGGATCTGCCTGATGCCAGTCCAGCATTCACTCTGGTTTCGGAGTGTCTCTTTGTCTCTCTCTTTGTCTCCTTTCTGTCTTTCTGTGTATTCTTGATATATATGAATCGCCGTCAGGTATCCTCTCCTCATGAACCGAACCCCAATGTCGAGGCGGGTCCCCGACAGTTCTGCATAATCTGCACAATAATTATGCTTGAGCCCATTGTTGCTGTCACTATGCCATTCCATGTCATTGACCTTCCTCTTTTTGAGGATCCTCCTCTTTATGCATTATTTCCTTCTTCAAGGACTTGTACCTCCTGAAAATATATCCAAAATATGAGACACAATGACGGGCCATCCTGGCTTCTAAGGAACACTATGGCTGTACTTCTTCAAACACGAATTTTTTTGTTATCCTGGCAGCCCATGGTAATTTTAACATTCTTCTTCAACACCATAACTCAAATATATCAGTTATTCAATAATTTTTCTTATTCTTTGTCTAGCTTTCATATGCATATGAGACCACTGAAAATGCCATGGCTTGGGTCAGGTACACCGTAGTTCTCAACCTGATCAATGTATCTTTCATTATACAAGTACCAGTCTGTTTTTACCAAAGTAGCTGTGTAGTACATTTTGAAATCAGGGAGTGATAGATTTCCCACCCTGTTCTTCTTCTTGCACAGTGCTTTGCTTATCCTTGGTCTCTTTCCTTTGCATACACGGTTTGTAATTGTCTTTTCCATGTCTTTGAAGAATGTTGTTAGAATTTGGATTGGGATGTTATATGTGTGAATTGTTTTGGGCAATATTGACATTTTCACAATGTTAACTCTTCCTATCCAGGAACGTGTTATATTCTTCCATTTTTGTAGTTCTCTTTTGGTTTCTTATAGTAGTATTCTATAGTTTTCTTTGTATAAGTCCTTTATTTCTCTGGTTACATTTATTCCTAGATATTTCATCCTTTGGGTGGTTATTGTAAGGGGTTTTGTTTTCCTAATGTCCTTTTCAGCACTGTTGTTATTAGTATAGAGGAATCTGACTGAGATTTGGATGTTGATCTTATACCCTGCCACTTTGCTGAATCCTCCAATGAGATCTAGTAGCTTTTTTACTGAGTCTTTGGGGTTTTTTATATATATAATATCAGAGTTCTGGTGTGGCGCTGTGGGTTAATGTGCCAGACTGCAAAGCTGTTTGAACTGCAAAGTTAATGGTTCAAGCTCACCAGCTGTACCTTGGAAACCCTATCCAGGGTCACTATCTGTCAGAACCGACTCAATGGCACTTAACAACAACAACAACAACAACATATATGATATTATATCATCTCCAAATTGAAAGACTTTTACTTCCTTTTTTCCAATTCAGATGTCCTTGATTTCCCTAACTTGCCGTATAGCCCTGGCTAAGACTTCCAGAACAATATTGAATAGGAGTGGTGACAAAGGGCATTCTTTTCTGGTTTCTGTTCGCAGAGAGGATACTTTCAGTTCATCTCCATTGAGAGTAATGTAGGCTGTTGGTTTTCTAGATATGTGCTTGATTATGTTGAGGAATTTCCCTTCAATTCCTACTTTTTTGAGTGTTTTTATCAGGAATAGATGTTGGATTTTGTCAAATGCCTTTTCTGCATCAGTTGATATGATCATGTGTTTGTTTGTTTGTTTTTTCTTTTTTCTTGTTTATATGGTGAATTACATTGATTGTTTTTCTAATCTTGAACCATCCTTGCATCCCTGATATGAATCCCAATTGGTTATCATGTATTATTTTTTTGATGTGCTGCTGGATTCTGTTGGCTGGGATTTTGTTGAGAATTTTTGCATCTATTTTCATGAGGGATATTGGTTTGTACTTTTCTTTCTTAGTAATGTCCTTTCTGGTTTTGGTATAAGGGTTATGTTTGCTTCATGAAATGTATTCCATCCTCCTCTATATTCTGGAATAACTTAAGTAGAATTGGTGACAACTCTTAATGTCTGATAGAACTCAACAGTGAAGCCATCTGGACCTGGACTTTTCTTTTTCTTAGTCTTTTACAATAATGGTCCTATGCAGTATTTCTCTTTTTGTGACTGAATAATTTCAATCAACATAATGTCTCAAGATTCATCTACATTATATGATAGCTTACAGCTTCCTTATTATTCTTTAAGGTAGAGTAATATTCCATTGTGTGTATGTACCACAGTTTGTTTATCCATTCTTCAAGTGATGGGCATTTAGGCTGTCGCCATCTTTTTGCTGTTGTAAATAGTGCTGCAATGAATATTGAATATATCTACTCATGTTATGGATTGTATTTTTTGTGGGTAAATACCAAGTAGAGGAATTGATGGGTCTTAAGTTATTTATATTTCCAACCTTCTGAGGAAGTGCCATATTGCTTTCCAGAGTGATTGACCATTGTGCAGTCCAGCAATGTAGGAGAGTCCCAGGCTTTCTTCATCCTCACCAGCATTTATTGTCCTGTACTTTTATGATCGTTGCTTTTATTGCTGGTCTGAGATGATATCGCATTGTTGTTTTGATTTGCATCTCTCTGATGGCTAGTGATATTGAATATTGCTTCATATGTTTGTTGGCTGCACAGATTTCTTCATTTGTGAAGTGTCTGTTTATGTCCTGTGCACATTTTTTTAATTGGGTTATTTGTCTTTTTTCCTGTAGAGGTGTTGTAGTTTCCTATTGTTGTTGTTGTTGTTGTTAAGTGCCGTGGAGTCGGTTCCGACTCATAGCAACCCTGTACAGGGTTTCTGAGGCTGTAAATCTTTACAGGAGCAGAACGCCTCATCTTTCTCCCACGAAACCGCTGGTAGTTTCCAACTGCTGACCTTGCGGTTCACAGCCCAATTCGTAACCACTAGAAATTTGTCCCTTATCTGATGTGTCATTGCAAAATATTTTTTCCCATTCTGTGGGTTCCCTTTTTACTCTTTAGGTGAAGTCTTTTAATGCACATAAGTTTTTAATTTTAGTATGTCCCAATCATCTACTTTATCTACTTTTGTTTGTGCAATTTTCAAAATGTTTAGTAGTCTGTGTATGTCCTGAGTTAGAGCCCTCATATCTGTCCCTATTTTTTCATTGATGACCTTCATAATTTTGGGATTCACATTTAGGTTTTTAATCCATGCTGAGTTTGTTTTTTGTATAGGGCATGAGGTAAAGGTTTTATTTCAGTCTTTTGCATATTGCTTTCCAATTCTGCCAGCACCATCTGTTAAAGACACTATCTCCTCCCCATACAATATACCTAGGCACTTTATTGAAAATCAGTTGGCTGTATGTGGATAGGTTAATCTCTGGATTCTCAATTTGGTTCCATTGATCAATGTATCTTTCATTGTACCAGTACCAGGCTGTTTTGACCACTAGTCATGTAGTAAATTATGGAATCGGGGAGTGAAATGCCTCCAACCTTATTCTTCTTCTTAAGCAGTGCTTTGCTTATCCTGGGTCTCTTTCCTGTCCATAAAAAGTTTGTAATTGTCTTTTCCATCTCTTTGAAGAATATTGTTGGAAAGTGGATTGGGATTGCATTATATATGTAAATTTCTTTGGGCAGTTTTGACATTTTCACGATGTTGAGTCTTCCCATCTAGGAATACGGTATTTTCTTTGACTTTTGTAACTATCTTTTAGTTTCTTGTAGGAGTGTTTTGTAATTTTCTTTGAATAGGTCTGTTGTTTCTCTGGTTACATTTATTCCTAAATATTTTCATCCTTTGGTGAAAATGGTATTGTTTTCCTAATGTCTTTTTTTTTTTTTTTTCCTAATGTCTTTTTCAGTACTGTCCTTGTTAATATAGAGGAATCCAACTTATTTTTGCATGTTGTTCTTATTCCCTGCCACTTTGCTGAGTATTCAATGATGTCTAGTAGGTTTTTTGTTTTGTTTTTACTGAGTTTTTGTGTAGTATCATATCATCTGCAAATAGAGAGAGTTTTATTTCCTCTTTGCCAATTTGGATGCCTTTAATTTCTCTATTATGCCATATGGCTCTGGGTAAGACTTTCAAAACAATATTGAATAGGAATGATCACAAATGGCATTCTTGTCTGGTTCCCATTCACAAAGGGAAGGCTTTCAGTTTCTCGCCATTGAGAGTGATATAGGCTGTTGATTTTGTATATATGCTCTTGATTATGTTGAGGAATTTCCCTTCATTGAGTGTTTTTATCAGGAATGAATGTTGGATTTTGTCAAACATCTTTTGTGCATCAATCAATATGATCATGTGTTGTTTTTTTCTTTTTCATTTTTATATGGTGAATTACATTGATTGTTTTTCTAATGTTGAATTATCCTTGCATCCCTTTTATGAAACCCACTTGGTCATGATGCATTATATTTTGATGTGCTGCTGAATTCTGTTGGCTAGCATCTTGTTGAGAATTTTTGCATCTTTGTTCATAAGGGATACTGGTCTATAATTTTCTTTCTTAGTGATGTCCTTCCCTGACTTTGGTATGAGGGTAATGCTTGCTCCATACAAAGTATTAGGAAGTTTTCCATCCTCTTCTATATACTGGAATAATTTGAGTAGAATTGGTGACAGTTATTCCCTAAATGTTTGGCAGAACTCACCCGTGAATCCATCTAGGCCTGGGTTATAATATTAGGTGGTATGCTTGTAGCTTGGCTATATGGCCATGATTACTGATTCTTCTTGGGAAACAGGGAGAAAAATCTCTCACTTACAGGAAAAATGTGAGATCAAAAGGTCCAAAAGCAGAAGCAATATAAAAGCAATACAAAAAGACAATAACCACCAGTTTGAAAAAAAAAAACCAAAAAACTGTGGTTGATTGTTCAGTAGCCTTGCTACATAGACAGTGTGTGTGCACCGTAGAAGCCTCAGTAGTTGGTGGGGGTATCCACTCTTTCAGGCCCCTCCTCTGGTCACCACTATAGAGTTGTGCAGATAGATATTGAGAAGTTAATGAGAGAATGATTGTTTACTATTTTTGTCTCTGAAGGTCAGTTAGGTATCTGCGTGTGCACAGCATAATTCTTGAAATGTTGTTGTTGTTGTTAAGTGCCGTCGAGTCGGTTCCGACCCATAGCAACCCTGTACAGGGTTTCCGAGGGTGTAAATCTTTACGGGAGTAGAAAGCCTCATCTTTCTCCCGCGGAGCGGCTGATAGTTTCAAAACCGCTGACCTTAAGGTTCGCAGTCCGATTAGTAACCACTACGCTACCAGAGCTCCTTAATTCTTGAAATAGTTGTGTCTTTTTATGTTGGGGTTTTACAGATTATTCATATGGTTTGTTTGTAAGGCCAAACCTGCATTTTTTATTGTTGTATAGGCAAGAGTAAACGGTTCCACACATGTGAACTTTAGGGTTGGAACCCACAGGCAGAATTCAAAAGCAACAGCCAAAGAATTTGCCCTTGAACCAATGTGACTCTTTCTCTCTGTACAGTAGGAAAGCTGTGTTTCAATGCTGGACTTTTTTGGGGGTGTACACCCACCTGCCAGAAGGCATCTGGGCTGTGCAAAGAAGTCTCAACAATGAAGAGAAGGAAAAGATGTGTAGAATCTTCCCTTTTGTAAATGTCACTGTACCACTTTTAGTGCTGGTTCCCTGTGCCAGTCTGGCTGTAGGCCCACCCTCCGACCTCTGCCTGGCCAGGATGTCTGCAAAGGGAGTCCCGCAATGTTTTCCTTTATACCATGATTTTTCCACTGGCACTTGCAGGAAACTGAAGCCCTCACCCTTATGCTAGATCCAGATATCTGGTGCTGTTCCATGAGAGCCGTGTTTCTGGGTTTTCAGCAACTCATCTACAGAGCCTGTCCTACCTGATTCTGCTCTGCCACCACCAAAACAATTTTGGTTCTGAACCAAATATTTTTGATACAGTAACTTTATATCTGTCTTCCATGTTCATTTGATACTTCCTGACTCATTCAGTTTCTTGCCCATAGAGTCCTTCAACATTGTTCTTTGAGGCTTAGAAATTTTTCTTTAGTTCTTAAATCTTGAGAAATACAGAGCATGTTTATTACTTTTCATTTTCTAACTCCAGGTTTTTGCACCATCATTATAATACTTGACTTTATCTTCTCATTCTGTTCTTTTATCATTTCTTTTCAGCTCTTTTATTTTACCATTTCTTCCTGTCACTTTAGCTTCTCTATATTCAAGAGAGCGTTTCAGAGCCTCTTCTAACAACCATTTTTGTCTTTATTTTCTTTCCCATCTTTTTGGTGACCTTTTGTTTTCTTTGCCATCACACAACTCTTCTACTGATGTTATCCTACAGCTCTTCTATTCTTGGGTAATTAATGTCTAGTTCATCAAATCTGTTCTTCAGGTATTGTTTAAAAAAGTGGAAGATGTTACTTTCCTTTATCATTTATTTCTTGGTTTACATAGTATGAAAAACCTTTAACATGACAACAAAATGTAAAAAAAATAAATAAGTAAAAGTAAGGAAGAAAATAAAGAAAAAGATAATACTTCACATTGTGAATAATGAAATTGAACAAATTTTGGACATAGTTAATTTTTTTTTTCCATGTATCAGGTGGGGAATTAGGACAAACCATGATTTTTTATTCATTTCATCTATCCTAATATAAAACCTTAATCAAAACATTTGTTATGGATGTACTTTGGCAATCTGAAAGAAATTTTAGGGCATGTCATTCTAGTACTAGAAGTTCCTTTACCTGGACAAGATTGAAAATAGTGAAGGTGTCTAATCACTGCAATTTAAATGGTGAAAGTATCCCATGAAAAACAAAAAAAAAAAATTGGTTTCAATATCTAATAGTGAAAAAAATATTGCTTTACTGTTTAACAATAAATTAATAAAATGGGGATCTTCCAGTGTTGCATATTTTGAGCAGTATAAAACATGCAATGGTTTTTCATAGATTCTTTTGAAAAATATGTAGTTACCAGT
Organism: Chrysochloris asiatica; assembly: GCF_000296735.1. Classification (NCBI taxonomy): domain Eukaryota; kingdom Metazoa; phylum Chordata; class Mammalia; order Afrosoricida; family Chrysochloridae; genus Chrysochloris; species Chrysochloris asiatica. The sequence goes on from NW_006408671.1 coordinate 5,227,578, forward strand.
GATCATGTAGTGTTTTAATTAGAAATTGGTGGATAGTTGTTTTTAAATATATTTCTTACACTTATCATAATGAGAGATCTTATTAATACATCTGGATCTAACAGTTAATAATTTTGAATATTAACATCTTTATATGTATCTAACTTCTAGAAAGGGAAAGTATACTACCAATTATGCCATAGCTACTTATAATGAAATATAAGGAGAAAGAAGTGATATTTTATAATTACAGTATTAGCAAATGTTTTGTCTTTGTGTCTGGCTGTTGTTGTTGTTGCTGTTAGGTGCCACTGAATCTGTAATGACTCATTATGATTTTGTGCACAACAGAAAGAAACACTGCCCAGTCCTGCACCAACCTTATAGTCATTGCTAAGCCTGAGTTCGTCACTGCTGCCACTATGCTAATCCATCTCATTGGGAATCTTCCTTGTTTTCTCTGACCCTTCACTGTACCAAACATGATATCCTTCTTTAATGCCTGGTTCCTCCTGCAAACATGTCCAAAGTATCAGAGAAGGAGTTGGGCCATCCTGGCTTCCAGCGAGCACTTTGGCTATACTTTATCCAACACAGATCAAATTTTTCCTTTGACAGTCCTTGATACTTTTAATATTCTCCTCCAACACCATAATTCAAATGTATCCATTCTGCTACAGTATTCCTTATTTACTGTTCAACTTTCACATGCACATGAGGTTAGTAAAAATACCACGGCTTGTGCCAGGCGTACCTTAGTCCTCAAGCTGATATTTTGCTCTTCAACATTTAAAAAATGTATTGTGCAGTAGATATACCTAATACAATATGTTGTTTGATTTCTTAACTGCTGCATACATGAGTGTTGATGGTTGATTCAAGCAAAATGAAGTGTTTGACAACTTCAATCTTTTATCCATTGATATTGACATTGTATATTGATTCAGTGGTGAGTATTTTTGTTTTCTTTACATTGATATGTAGCCTGTACTGAAGGCTGTTTTCTTTGAACTTCATCAGTAAGTATTTGAAGCTGTCTTTACTTTCAGCAAATAAGGGTGTATCATCTTCATAATGCAGGTTGCTAATAAGTCTTCCTTTACTCTTGATGCCATGTTTTTCTTCATTTAATCCAGCTTCTCAGATTATTTGCTCAGCATGCAGATTGAATAAGTATGGTGAAAGAATACAACCCTGTCACACACCTTTTGAATTTTGATGCATTACATGTTCCCTTGTTCTATTCAAGCAACTGCCTCTTGGTCTATGTACAGATTCCTTATAAGCACAATAAAGTGTTCCAGAACACATATATTTCACAATGTTGTCCATAGCTTGTCATAATCCACACTATCAACAACTTTGTACAGTCAATAAAGTATATGTAAACATCTTTCTGGCATTCTTTGCTATCAGCCAACGACAATGATAACCCTCTTTCCATGTACTCTTCTAAAACAGTCTTGAACCTCTGGAAGTTTTCTGTCAATGCATGGTTGTGGTTGCTTTGTATTACATTTAGTAAAACTTTACTCACATGGGATATCAGTGATATTGCCTGATGATTCCTGAAGTCCACTGGGTCACCTCTTTTTGGAATGGGAACAAATTTGGATCTCTTCCAGTCAATTGGCCAGGTAGCTGTCTTCCAATTTTCTTGGCATAGCCAACTGAGGGTCTTCAGTGCTGCATCAGTTTGCTGAAAGGTTTCAATTTGTATTCCATCAATTCCTAGTGCCTTGTACTTTGCCAATGCTTTCAGTGTACATTAGAATTCTTCCTTCAGGAAGAATAGACTCATATGCTATCTCTTAAAATGGTTGAACATCAACCTTGTCTTTGTTGTTCAGTGACTCTGTGTATTCCTTCCATCTTTTTGATGCTTTCTGCATCTTTCTATAAATTGCCCAAAGAATCCTTAAACATTGCAAATTGAGGCTTCACATTTTTCTTCAGTTCCATGAGCTTGAGAAATGCTGATTGTGCTTTTCCCTTTTGATTTTTCAACTCTAGTTCTTTGCACATTTTGTTATAATATTTGACTCTGACCTTTAAATTTTTCTGTTCAGTTTTTGTTCCTCATAACTTCATTTGCTTTAGCATCTCTACACTGGAGAGCAAGTTTCAAAGTCTCTTCTGACATCCATCTTGGTATTTTCCTTCTTTCTTTTCTTCTTAATAACCTTTTGATTTCTTCCTGTACAACGTTCTATATTATCTTAGAATTTGTCTAGTCTTAGGTCTTTAGTGTCTAATGCATCAAATCTGTTCTTCAGATGATCTCTAAATTCAGGAGGGGTAAATTCAAGGTCACACTTTGGCGCTCTGATGGAGTTGTTTGCTTTTTCTTCAATTTCAGGTTGAATTTGCATATGAGCACTTGATGTCTGTTTCACAGTCTATTGTTTTGGTGGATGATATTGAGCTTTTCTACTGTGTCTTCCCACAGATATACTCAATTTGTTTTCTGTGTATTCCATCTGGTGAAATCCATGTGTATAGTCATCTTTTATGTTGTTTAAAAGATATTTGTAAGGAACAAATAATTGGTCTTGCATAGTTTCTATTTACAAAGCTATATTTTTCAAGGATTCAAGATGGCGGATTGGGTAGATGTACAGTTAGGAGCTCCATCAGCAACAACACAGCATACCAGGCCAAGCAACCTCAGGGAATGGTGCTAGAACTCTGAACCACATATAAAGGAATATTTAGAAGATTGGAAGGCTTACAGGTAGGGGAATTTGTAGCAGAATCAAGAAATCCATTGCTTTCTAATTCAAGACACTCAGCTATTCCCAGAGTCACCATCATAGGAGAGACTAAGTGGGGGAAGGATCAGAACAGCCACAAATGCCTAACAGAACTGCGGAGATACAGATGTGGACTTTCATTTCTTGGTATCTGTTCATTGGTCTTTCACTGTCTGTGTACCTCCATTCTGGTGACTAGAGGAGATGCCTGAGTGAATGGATATGCCACCCCAACCCCTGAAGGGTTCTACTATGCATGTGCACATATCTCCTTAAAATTTAAAGTGACAGTTCCCACGTAACACCAAATAGTAAGACGACTTGTCTGTCAGTTTGTTGTACTGTGGTGGTTTGTGAGTTGCTGTGATTCTGAAAGCTATGCCCCCAGTATTTTAAATAACCAGCAGGGTCACCCATGGTGGACAGGTTTCAGATTAGATGCCAGACAAAGACAGACTAAGAGGAAACAGTGATGAACTACTTCAGAATCTTTAGTCACTGAGAACCTTATGAACAGCAGAAAAACACTGTCATATATATTGTCAGAAACTAAGTCTCTTAGGTTGAAAGGCACTCAAAATGTGACTGGGGGAGAGCTGCCTCCTCAAAGTAAAGTTGACTGAGATAACGTGAATGGAGTAAAGCTCATGGGAATAAAGACAGCAGGACCTTCATTTGCTGATGGGGCACAACTGAAAGTGAAGAGAAACAGCTGTAATCATCCACTGATGTTTCTATCATGTTCAACAGACTGCCATTGACCTGGAGATGAGAGAAAGAAGAGGAAGGGCTGGTTGGTCTGAAGTTTGAGGAGATCTGGGGATTTCTGAGCCCATGCACAAGTACATAGCCATGGAGGACTAAAGCTGAGAGTGAAGTGTCCTGCAGATACGAAGTGATGGGAGACACACAAGAATGCTCAAACTTGCTGATAGTACCCATTTTATCTAGCCTCAATGGCTTGATTATAAAAACTTGACTGAAGGAAGAGAAAAACAACTATTTTTGATAACGGAAACAAGTATAAATTGATACAATTTTATGATCTTGACTTATACTTATGGATGTAGTAGCTCAAAATACCAACTGAGAGGGAAGGAGTCTTCACATCAAGTATTAATCCTTTTCCTGCTATATACAGGGTTCATAGGACTGGACAACTTAGACACTGGCTACCTAAAATGAGGCGGAAATAAAGGCATGAAGTGACTGGCTTACAAGTTTTCAAGAGGAAGTTTAGTTTCAGAGTGTGCTGGGCAAGGTAAAGTCCCCACTGAAGAGTTTTCATTTTGTCTAGTTGTGTCTGATGAAAGGATATGAAGATAAGATTCTTATGATTCATTAGTGAGTAATTGTTATCATGACTAATTGCAAGTTTCACAACTGTAAAGGTAGAAGTTCTGTAACGAAAAGAGGGGAGTAGTTAATCTTATAGCCCAGGAACAAAGAACCCTAGGACCATCAAGGAAGAAGAGCAGGAATGGAAAGTTGGACTCTTTCCTTAGTAGCAGTGACTCCAGAGATGGAGGCTGAGGTGAAGACATGGAGTGAAAGAGTAGCTGAGGACTCTAAACTCTTGGAAAAAGAGGAAATTAGAGCGTGGCCAGAGGCAGGCTTGCAAAATATGTACTTTGGTGGTTTATATTATTATATATGCTTGAATGTTTTCATGTACAACCCCCCAACACCACCACCAAACAAAACAAAACAAGAAAAAATAGAGGGAATAGAAGCAAAAACTGTTGAATGATAATGCATGGAGGGGATTGTAATCTATACAGTGAAACTATGAGTGCAAAAGTAATGTTCTCCCATGTAAATTATCACTCAATACACAATAAAAACTTAAACAAAGAAACAAAGCTAAACCACACAGATTGATAGTTTGCTGGGTGTAAACAAGGAGTCTCTCAGACAAACCAGAATATATGGCTACTATGTGCATTGAAAGAACTGGCAAAGAACAAGGCACCAGGAATTGATGGAATAAAAATTGAAATCTTTCAGGAAAGAGAGGCAGCACAAGAGGCACTCACTCATCTCTGCCAAGAAATTTGGAAGACAACTGTCTGGCCGACTGATTGGAAGAGATCAATGTTTATGCCCATTTCAAAGAGAGGTGACCCAAAAAATGCGGAAATCATTGGACAATCTCTTTGTTATCCCATGCAAGTAAAGTTTTACTAAAGGCAATACAGAAATGGCTGCAAGCATACACTGGCAGAGAACTTCCAGAGGTTCAAGCTGGATTCAGAAGAGGACATGGAATGAGTGATATCATTACTGATATCTGATGGATCTTGGCTGAAAGCAGAGAATATCAGAAAAATGTTTACCTGTGCTTTATTGACTACACAAAGGCTTTCGATTGTGTGGATCATGACAACATTACAAAGTATGAGTATTCTGGAACACTTCATTGTGCTCATGAGGAATCTGTACATGGACCAATAGGCAGTTGTTCGAACAGAATATGGGAACACTAAGTGGTTTAAAATTAAGAAAGATGTGAGACAGAGTTCTATTCTTTCACCATACTTATTCATCTTGTATACTGAGAAAATAATCTGAGAAGCTGGATTATATGATGAAAAATGTGACATCAGGATTGGAGGAAGACTCATTAACAAGCTGTGATATGTAGATGATACAAGCTTCTAGCTGAAAATGAAGATGACTTTAAATACTTACTGATGAAGATCAAACACCACAGCCTTCAGTATGGATTGCATCTCAATGCCAAGAAAACAAAAATCCTCACCAGTAAACAACATTCTAATCAATAGAGAAAAGATTGACATTCTCAAGGACTTCATTCTTCTTGGATCAACTATCAACACTCAGGGAAGCAGCAGTCAAGAAATCAAACGACATTTTGCATTAGGCAAATCTGCTGCACAAGAACTTTTAAAGTGTAGATGAGCAAAGATGTCAGTTTGAGGACTAAGGTGTGCCTGAACCAAGCCGTAGTATTTTCAATAACCTCATATGCATGTGAAAGGTGGACATTGAATAAGGAAGACTGTAGAATAATTGATGCTTTTGAGTTATGGTGCTGCAGGAGAATATTGAAAGTGTAATGGGCTGCCAAAAGAACAAACAGATCTGTGTTGGAAGAAATGCCTCCAGAATGCTCCATGGAGGCCAGTATTGCCAAAATTAATCTCTCATAATTTGGACATATTGTCAGGTGGGAACAGTCACTGTGTAAGGAGATCATGTTTGGTAAGGTGGAAGGTCAGAGAAAAAGAGGAAAACCCCCAGCGAAATGGATTGGCAAAGTGTCAACATCAATGTACTCAAGCAAGGCAAAATTTATGAGGTTGGCCCAGGACTAGTCAGTGTTTTGTTCTGTTGTGCATAGGGTTGCTATGAGTTGGTGCCAAATCAATGGCACCTAACAACATCAGAAATAGAAAATTTATAATTGATATTATTTCAAAACAAGAAAGCAAGACTGTTTAACAAACCTGATAATGATGTAATTTTTGATATAAATATAAATAATTATGCTCACTATGTACTCTGTGGATTCACTTTCAAAAGAATGACAGTTTCCTAGTAAAAAAATAACAAATGAAAAACACTGAAGATAAAGTTTTCACTATTAGGAAATTTTTGAAAGTTTTTATGAAAAATTTTAAAAAGATCTATGCAGCTTCCAAAGTATGTTGTTGTTAGGTGCCATCGAGTCAGTACCGACCCATAGGGACCTTATGCACAGCAGAATGAAACACTGTCCGATCCTGGGCCAACCTCACTACTGTTGTCACACTTGAGTCCATCGATGCTGCCATTTGGCCAATCCATCTCACTGGGGGTCTTCCTCTTTTTCTCTGATCCTCCATCTTACCCAGCATGACATCCTTCTCCAGAGACTGTTCCTTACTGACAACATGTCCAAAAGTATGAGAGACGAAGTTTAGCCATCTTGGCCTCTAAGGAGCACTCTGGATGCACTACTTCCAAAACAGATCTATTGGTTCTTTTGGCAGCCCATGGTACTTTTAGTATTCTCCTCCAACACCATAACTCAAAGGCATCAATTCTTCTACGGTCTTCCTTATTCACTGTCCAGTTTTCATGTGCATATGAGGTTATTGAAAATACAATGGCTTGAGTCAGGCACACCTTAGTCCTCAAGCTGACATCTCTGCTCTTCAATACTTTCAAAAGTTCCTGTGCAGCAGATTTGCCTAATGCAATACGTCGTCTGATCTCTTGACTGCTGCTTCCATGAGTGTTGATAGCTGATCCAAGAAGAATGAAATATGTAGTATGTAGTCCAAAATATGTAGTACTCAGTTAATTTGCTATGAAAATGGAGATCATACTTTAAATGTTCTTTTTCCTTTCAATTTTATCAACTAACCATACTATTTGTATACAATGATTTTTTTAAAAAATAGAGTAAACATAAACTTCTAGTAAATCAATAATAACTGAAATGTTGTTGTTGTTATGTGCTGTGGAGTTGGTTCAATAACTGAAATATGTAACTAAAAGTACATCTCAGACATAATAGTTGAAAAAACCTTAGCTCATAAAAAATGTAAAATAATAATGCCAATTATCAATAGTGTTATCATGTATATAGTCACATCATACTGTGATTTAAATCTCTATTCAATGTAGTTTTTAAAATTTGGCTTTACCTTACTACCGTAAATAGAGGTAAGCTTCCAAGAGTTCAATTAAATTTGAATATCTAAAATACAGCCACTTTTTTTTTTTTAAACAAATCAAGGTTATAGTTCACTACATATTAAAAGTAGTTCAGTGAACAATTTAGAATGGCTTGGAGTTTTGTTGGTTGCTATTAGTATTACTGGCTGTGAAGTACCTGCTTGATTTAATTGGCAAACACTTGCTCTTTTACTTTGAAGGCAAAATTTGCACCTACATTCTTGCCAATAAATTAGACATTGTACCTATTCTAAAATGAGCACGACTAGCTGCTGAGTGTAATTAGATCAAACAACCTATTACACTTATGGCCTTTAGATCTGCTGCTTATACTCACACTAGAAAATATAAGCAACTCATATATCTTTGATGTAACAAGTTTCTTTTTAAAAATATCACACTTGTCGTTTAAAAACAACTGATGAAGTAACACACCAAATAAACTTTTACATGTTGCAACACACCAAATAATCTTTTGTATGTGTTGTAATTTCATCTTGTATAAGATCATAGATGTGCAATATTTGATTTGGCTTAAAAAGTACATGGAAAAATATAATAAAAATATAATGAAATTTTCCCCACAAACATTCTGAAAACTCTTCTTAATATTATTTAGTGCAATTGAATGTTGTTCTAGTTTTACAGGACGTATGGTGTCTTCATATGATAAGCACTAGACTGTGGAACACAAGGTCCACAGTTTGATCCATGCAATCAAAACCCTTTGCATAGTCA
>NW_006408671.1:5253552-5254794 GCF_000296735.1 Chrysochloris asiatica
GGATTCTTGATTCTGTTCCATTGATCAATGTATCTTCCATTGTACCAGTTCCAAGCTGTTTTGACCACTGTAGCTGTGCAGTAAATTTTGAAATCAGGGAGTGAGAGGCTTCCAACTTCATTCTTCTTCTTAAGCAGTGCTTTGTTTATCCTGGGTCTCTTTCCTTTCCATATAAAGTTTGTAATAGTTTTTTCCATCTCTTTGAAGAATGTCGTTGGAGTCTGGATTGGGATTGCATTGTTTGTGTAGATTGCTTTCGGCAGTGTTGATATTTTCACAACGTTAAGTCTTCCTATCCAGGAGCATGGTATATATTTTTTTATTTTTGTAAGTCTTTTGGTTTCTTGTAGTAGTGTTTTGTAGTTTTCTTTATATAGGTCCTTTGTTTATCTGGTTACATTTATTCCTAGATATTTCACCCTTTGAATGGCTATTGTAAATGGTATTGCTTTTCTAATACCCTTTTCAACATTGTCTTATTTGTATAATGGAGTCCAACTGATTTTTGTATGTTGATGTTATACCTTTCCACTTTGCTGAATCTTCCAATGTGGTCTAGTAGTTTTTTTGCTCAATCTTTGGGATTTTCTATGTATAGGATCATATCATCTGCGAATAGAGAGAGTTTTATTCCTCTTTGCCAATTTGAATGCCTTTAATTTCACTATATTGCTGTATAGTTCTGGCTAAGACTTCCAGCACAATCTTGAATAGATGTGATAACAGAGGGCATCTTTTTCTGGTTCCCCTTCTCAGTGGGAAGGCTTTCGGTTTCTCTCCATTAAGGGTAATGTAGGCTGTTGGATTTGCATATATAGTCTTAATTATTTTGAAGAATTTCCCTTAAATTCCTGCTTTGTTAAGTGTTTTATCAGGAATGGCTGTCGGATTTTGTCAAATGCCTTTTCTTCATCAATTAATATGATCATGTGATTATTTTCCTTTTTATTTTTTTATATGCTGGATTACATTGATTGCTTTCCCAATGTTGAACCAACCTTACATCCCTGATATGAATCTTACTTGATCATGATGTATTATTTTTTTATGTTTTGTTGGATTCTGTTGGCTTGGATTTTGTTGAGAATTCTGACATCTATGTTCATGAAGGATATTGGTCTATAATATTCTTTTTTAGTGATGTCCTTCCCTAGTTTTGTTATGAGGATTATGCTTGCTTCATAATATGTATTAGGAAGTTTTCCATCCTCTTTTATATTCTGGAATACTTTGAATAGCATT
>NW_006408671.1:5255129-5257803 GCF_000296735.1 Chrysochloris asiatica
TTTTATTAATCCTTTCAAAGAACCAGCTTCTTGTTCTGTTGATTCTTTCTATAGATTTTCTGTTTTCTATCTCATTTATTTCTGCTTTACTATTTGTTATTTCTTTTCTATTGGTGAGTGAAGGTTTCCTGTGTTGGGCTGTTTCTTATTGTTGGATATGCTGTGTTAATGTTTTAATTTTGGTTCTTTTTCTTTTTTTCACATGTACCATTATTGTAATAAATTTTCCTCTCAGCACTGCTTTTATTGTGTCACATAGATTTAGTTAAGTTGTGTTTTCATTCTCATTTATTGCTAGGAACTTTGTAAGTTTACGTTTAATTTCTTCTTTTAACCAGTTGCTTTTCTGCAGGATGTTATTCAGTTTCCATGTATTAGATTTTATTTCCATGGATTTCTTCTTATTGATATCTAGTTTTATAGCATTGAGGTCTGAGAAAATGTTTGTAAATTTATGGAGGCTTGCTTTGTGAACTAACACATGGTCAATTCTGTAGAATGCTCCGTGTGCACTGGAAAAGAATGTGTATTGTGCTGTTGTTGGGTTGAGTACTCTGTACACTTCTATGAGGCCAAGCTGGGTGATTGTGCTATTTAGTTCCTCAGTATCTTTGTCGTGTTTCTTTCTGGTTGTTCTATTCATTTTCAAAAGTGGCATATTAAAATCACCCACTGTAATTGTTGATTTATGTATTTTCTTCTTCAATTCTAGTAGGTTTCACTTTATATATCTTTGCGTTCTTTCATTGGGGGTGTAGATATTTATTATGGTTATTTTATCTTGCTCCACTGACCCTCTAAACATTAGATAGTGTCCTTTTCTTTTATCTCTTATGCTGGTTTTTTCCTTAAAGTTTATTGTATCTGAGATTAGTATTGTCACTTATGCTCATTTTTTATTGTAATTGGCTTGGTTTATTTTTTTCCATCTACTAACTTTTTGTCTGTTTTTGTCTCTGTGTGTAAGGTGTGTCTCTTGAAGGCAGCATTTTTATTTCATCAATCACTCTCTGTATCTTCACTGGTGCATTTAATCCATTGTCGTTCAGTGTAACTATAGATAGGTATGAATTAATTGCTGTCATTATGTGTCCCAAAGATTTTATCGTATTGAGTTTTTCTTCTCATTTGTTTTTAGGAAATTTAAGAATTCACATTTTATTTCTTCTACTACCCAGTAGATTTTAAGCAGCGTCTTATTCAGTTTCCATGGTCTTCCTATTTTTGATTTGTAATTTTATAGTACATGATCTGAGAAGATGCTTTCTAGAATTTTGATGTTTGTAAATTTATGGAGGTTTATTTTGTGGCCTAACACATCATGTATTCTGGGACTGTTTTATGTGCATGGGGAAAAATATGTGTTGTGCTGTCATTGGGTTGCATGCTGTATACACATTTATGAGGTTAAGTTGTCTGATCGTGTTGTTTAGATCCTCTGTGTCTTTGTTAAATTTCTTTCTGGTTATTCTATCCATTTTTGAAAGTCATATATTAAATCTCCTACTATTAAACTAGATTTGTCTATTTCTTTCTTCAAGTCTATTAGAGTTTGCTTTATATATTTTTGATCTCTTTCATTAGGAGCATAGATATTTATTATGGTTTTGTCATCTTGTTCAGTTGACCATTTAATCATGAAGTAATGTCCATCTTTATCAGTTATGCTGGTTTTTGCTTTAAACTTTATCTTATCAGAGAGTATTATTGCTATTCCTACTCTCTTTTGATTGCAATTAGCTTGGTATATATTTTTTCTATCCTTAAACTTTTATTCTGTTTTTATCTTTGTGTGTTACTTGTGTCTCTTGCAGACAGCATATTGAAGGATTTTGTTTTCTTATCATTTTGCCACTCTCTCTCTCTCTCTTAACTGATGCATTGAATCCATTGACATTCAGAGTAATTATCGATCAATATGAATTAATTGCTATCATTATTATTATTTGAGTGTGTGTGTGGTGCTGCTGGTTTCTTTATTCTGTATGCCTTCTTGTGCTGAGTTCCTGTTTTTGGTGTTTTTGTTTGTTTGTTTGTTTCTTCATAGTTTTAGTTTCCATGTTTTTCTTGGATTTTCATTTTCTTGGTATATTGTGAGGTATTAATGTTCTTTGACATAACCCTATATTCTATTATATTTTTCCTCCATTTAAATCTGTTTATTTAATCTACCTGACCTCCTCACCATCTGGATCTCTTGGTTCTTATGTTTGTTTGTTTTTTCCTTCTTTCACATTTTAATTGCTTTGATCATTGACTGACTTACCAGATCCTCTGAATTTGTTTATTGTTTTGTTCTGTTCTGGACTCTTCCATCTGTTGATTGAGTTATAGTTGGTGCTGCCAGGTATGTCAGTCTCTGATTATTGTATGTTTTTGTTGGTTCTCAGTCCAAAGAACTCCCTTTAGGATATTTTGAATTGTGGAGTTGGCTTTGGTTAATCTCTTAGTTTCTATTTATCCTGGATTGTTTGGATTACACCATCATATTTGATTGACAACATAGCTGTGTAGATGATTCTTAGTTGGCAGATTTTTTTCTTTCAGGGTTTTATATCTGTCTCCCATTGACTTCTTGCTTGACTCATTTTATCTAAGAGATAAAAGATTAATCTGCTTTTATTGCCTTTGTATGTATCACTTCTCTTTTCCTTGGCTGCTTTCAGGATTCTCT
>NW_006408671.1:5258368-5275913 GCF_000296735.1 Chrysochloris asiatica
TTCTGAATTCCTTGTCGGGCATTTCCAAAGCCTGCCCTCCTTCCAGTGGGAAGCCTCAGTCTCCTCCAGCTCATTTGTCACAGTTACGCTATCTTGTTTCTGGGCATGTGGCAATATGGGCAGCTATTTCTTGGAAATCTGCAATAATTAGGTGTGATTTCAATAATTAGATGAATGTATGTTGATGTATTGTTATGCTTTCTGATTGTCTCCTTGTAGATGTAATCAGGAGATGGACTTTCTTTTTTATTTTTCTTAGTACTCAACTCAGACTAAGTTTAGCAGGTGTTGGGTATCGATCTGTTGTATAACAGCTAGTATTGGCTCTTACCTGGTTTATGGGATTTTATAGTATGTGATTGTAGCTTGGCTATGTGACCACAGTTGCTGCTTCTTCTTGGATAATGTAAGGAGAGAAAGAGCTTCCTGAATGTTAAAGGGGGACCAAGAAACAAAACAACAACAGAAAAAGCAACAACAACAACAATAAAACAAAAAACAGACTGGATACCATTCTTTATAATTTGGAAAGAAAAAAAAAAAATCTGTAGCAAAAGAGTCTAGGTTTTTCTCCAAGTAGGAGACAGTTCTCAGCTGAGCAGTTCTATTCATAAGCATAGTAGAATTCTCCAGGGATTGCACGGGTGTCCACTCACTCAGACATTCCCTCTAGTAACCAGAGTGGAGGTGCACAGAAAGAGAAAGTAAAATGGGCAGACAAAAAAATTATTCACACCTTTATTTCTGAAGATTAATCAGGTCTCTGCGATGGGATTTCTGTCCTGCAGCTGTATTTGTTGCAACTTTCTCCAGATGGCTGTACTCTTCTAAAGATAACTCACCCTTCTCAAGATGGTTATGCTCTTCTCAAGGTGATAGTGCTCTCCTCTAGATGGCTAGGCTGGGCATCTTCTTACAGTTGCCACTCAGCAAACACAACTTTTCTTCTGCTGCTACAAATTCTACTAACAGTAACTCTTCAATACTTATAAAAACTAGTGTTCCAAGACCATTTCTTTACCTGATTTTTCCAGTGTTTTGTGCTGTTGCTCTCTACAGCTTTCTTTCTGTGTGTCTGGGTGCAGACACTGGATATACCCATGGTCGTGGCTGTCTTGGATCACTGACTAAGGGATGAATGCCCACTGAGTTAGGAAAAGAAGTCGGAGACAAGATACGGGGAGAAGAAAGAGCAAGAGGAGGAAAAGGAAGAAGAAGAAAGGAAGAAAAGGGAGAGAAGATCCTGCTGCTGCTGCCACCACCCATCTCCTAGTTCAAAGTGACATCTTTGCTTTATAATAATTTAAATATGTAAAATTTTAGGAAGACTCATTAAAAACCTGTGATATGCAAACAATACAACCTTGCTTGCAGAAAGCAAAGAGGACTTAAAGTACTTACTAATGAAGTTCAAACACCACAGCCTTCTGTATGGATTACACCTCAGTGTAAAGAAACAGAAATCCTTACCATTGGACCAATAAACAGCACCCATTTAAACAGAGAAAACATCCAAGTTGTCAAAGACTTCCTTTTCTTTAGATCAACCATTAATACTCAAGGAAGCAACAGTCAAGATATCAAAAGACATATTGCATTGGGCAAATCTGATGCACAAGACCTATTTAAAGTGTTGAAGATAAAGATATTAGTCTGAGGACTAAGGTGCATCTGACACAAGCCATGGTATTTTCAATAATCACATATACATGTGAAAGTTGAGCAGTGAATAAGGAAGACTGCAGAAGAATTGATGCATTTGAACTATGGTTTTGGAGGATGATATTGAAAGCACCATGGACTTCCAAAAGAACAAACTAATTTGTACCAGAAGAAGTACAGCCAGATTGCTTCCTTCAAGCCAGGATGGCCAGGCTTTGACTCTCATATTTTGAACATGTTGTCAGTAGGGATCAACCCCTAGTGAAGGTTATCATGTTTGTTAAACAGAGCATCAGAGAAAAAGAGGAAGACCCCCAATGAGGTGGATTGTCACATTTGCATCAGTGATGGGCTTAAATTATTTTGAAGTTGGTGCAGAACTAGACAATGTTTCATTCCATTGTGTATAGAGTTGCTTTAAATTGGTACTAACTCGATGGACCCTAACAACAACAACAACAATCTGTAGTAGGTTTTCAATGCAATGCATCATTTTATTTCTTGACTGCTTCTATGGATGCTGATAGTGAATTCAAGTAGAATGAACTCTTTAACTTAATTTTTTGACTATTTATTGAGATGTTTCTTGTTGATTCTGTTGTAAGAATTTTTGTATTATACATTTTGACATTTAATCCATGTAGAAGATTCAGATCTTTTATATTCCTTGTTAAGTGCTTCATGTCTTCTTCACTTTCAACAAGCAAGATTCTTTCATTTGCATACTGCAAGTAGTTAACAAATCTTCACCCAAATCTAAATCTGGCATTCTTCTTCTTAAATATCAATTGTCAGATTATATGCTCGGCATACAAATTAAAATAATATGGTGAAGGATATCTGGCATGATACTACATTTTAAATAATGTAGTATCATGCTCATGTTTTGTTGGAAAGACAGTCTCAAGATAAATGCATAGGTTTCCCATCAGCACAATTGAGTATTTTGGAATCCTTATTCTTCACAAAGTTATTGAGAAATTGTTATGATCCACACAGTCCAGTGTTTTTTCAGAGTCTGGTATTGTCTGCTTTCAGTCAAGATCCATATGATATTAGTAATGACATATCTAGTTCCATGTCCTCTTTTGAATCCAGCTTGGATTTCTAGTAGAAAATATACTTTTTAAAATTATGTTCATCAAATTTTTCTTTTATGAAATATTAATGATGTTGTTCAATAACTTCTGCATTCTGTTGATTCGCTTTTCTTTGAAATGGGAAGAAATATAGATCTCTTCCAGTTGGTTGGTTTTCTGTATTTCTTGACATAAAAAAAATAAGCACTTTCAGTTTTGTATCCATTTTTAGAAATGTTTCAAATGGTATTCTTTCACTTCTTTAAGACTTGTTTTTCACCACTGTCTTCAGTACAGCTTGAAACTCTTACTTCAATACCATCAAATCTACATCATATGCTCCTTAAATTGTACAACCAATTCTTTGTTGGTACAATGATTCTGTGTATGTCTTGTATCTTCTTTTGCATCAAAAATTTACCCATAGAATTCATCAATATTATAAAACTGGGTTTAAATTTTTTTCTCAAATTCTTTCATCATTGGAAATGCTGAACGTATTTTTCCCTTTTGTTTTTCTGTTTCCAGGTCTTTGCACATTTCATTAAAATAGCATATGACCATGCTGTTGTTAGGTGATGTTGTGTCAATTCTGGCTCATAACAACCCTACACACAACAGAAGGAAACACTGCCATGCCCTGTGCCGTCCTCACATTTACTGATTCTTTGAGTCCATTACTGTTGTCATTTTGTCAATCCATCCTTGGGGTTATACCCTTTGAGGTTGACCCCTGCATTACCAGCTTGAAGCACTTACCTAAGTACAGGTCTCTCCTGAAACCATGTCAAAGTAAGAGAGATGAAGTCATGCCAGTCTGGTTTCTAAGGAGCATTCTGACTATACTTCTTCCAAAAGAGATTTGTTTGTTCTAATATCAGTCCATGTACTTGAATATTCTTCTCCAATACCATAATACAACTCCATCAATTCTTCTATGATCTTCTTTATTAACTGTCCAACTTTCACAAGAGTATATGAGGTGATTGAAAATACTATGGTTTGTATCAGGCATACCTTAGTACTCAAACTGATATATTTGCTCTTTAACACTTTTAGCAGGTATCTTAGAGCAGATTTGCCTAATGCATTCCATTGTTTGATTTCTTGACAGCTTCTTCCATGAGTATTAATTGTGGTTCCAAGTAAAAAGAAGTATTTGACAACTTCAATATTTTCTCTATTTATCATATATAATTATTCATTTTTGTTGTGAGGATTTTTGTTTTCTTTACATTGAAGTGAATTCCATAATGAGGACTGCAGTATTTGATCTTTTTCAGTAAGTATTTTAAATCCTTTTCTTGTATTTTCAGAAAGCAAAGTTGTATCATCTGCACATCACAGGTTGTTAATAAATCATCATTCTTCTACATATAATTCAGCTTTTCAGATTACTTGCTCAGCATACAGATTGAATAAGTGGGATTAAAGGATATAACATTGGTACACACTTTTCCTGATTTTAAACCACTCAGAATCCCCTTGTTCTGCTGAATGACTGCCTCTTGGTCTGAGTATAAGTTCCTTATGAGGACAATTAAGTGTTCTGGAATACCCAGTATTATATTGTAGTGTTAGCCATTGTTTGTCATGATCCACACAATCAAAAACCTTTGCATTGCCAATAAAGCACAAGTAAGCATCTCTCTGGTATTCTGTTTCCATTCGAGATCATTTGATATCAGTTATGATATCCCTCATTCCACATACTCTTCTGATTCTGGCTTGAGTTTCTGGCAGCTCCCCAATGATTTAATGTTGAAACTGTTTTTGAATCTTAAGCAAAATTTTACTTCATCAATATCATCAATATTGTTGAATGATTCTCATGTTCCATTAGATACAAACATGTGAATGCAGTCAGTTGACCAGGTGGTAGTCTCGCAAATTTCTTGAGATAGATGAGTGAGAATCACCACTGCTGCATTAATAGTTCAAAGATTTCTATTTGTATTCTGTCAGTTCTCAGAGCCTTGTTTTTTGCCAATGCTTTCAGTGCAACATTGACTTTTCCTTCAGTACCATCATTTCTTTATCAGATGCTACCTCTTGAAATTGTTAAACATTCACCTTTTCCTACTGTTATAGTTACTCTGTGTATTCCATCCATTTTTTATGGATACCTTCTGTATCATTCAATATTTTGTCCATATTCAATACTGTAACTCAAGGCTTAATTTTTTTTTTTTTTTTTCTTAAGTTCTTTCAACTTGAGAAATACTAAGTGTGTTCTTCCTTTTCAGTGTTTTAACTTAAGGTCTTTGCATATTTCATTTTAATACTTGGCTAGATTTTCTTAGCTGTCCTTTGAAATTTTCTATTCAACTATTTTTCTTCCTCAATTTAACTCCTTTACACTCAAGAACCCCTTCTGACTTCCATTTTGGTCTGTTCTTTCGTTTCTGTCTTTTAAAATGAACTTTTGCTTTCTTCCTGTCATCTGACAACTTTCTTTTCTTCGGATATTAGTGTCAAATACTACAAATATCCTACTGAGATCATCTTTAAATTCAGGTGGGATATATTTTGACTATTGTGTTCTTGTTTTAATTTGTTTCTGTTTCATTCTGAACTTGCATTTGAACAATTCATGGTTTACTCCACACTCTGTATGTGGCCTTATTTTGGCTGATGATATTAAGATTTTCCACTATTCGTTTCCACAGCTGTAGTTAATTTTACTCCTGTGCATTCCATCTGACGAGTTGATGTGTATAGTTGCTTTTATGTTGTTTTAAGAAGATATTACTTTGAATAATTCATTGGTCTTAAAAAAATCCTATCTTGTAATTTCCAGCATAATTTCTATCACCAAGGCCATATTTTTCAAAGACTGATTCTTCTTCTTTGTCTCCAACTTTTGCATTTCAATCACCAATAATTATCAATGCACCTTGATTGCATGTTTGTATGATTTCTGAATGAAGAAGTCAGTGAAATTCTTCAATTCCAGTATCACTCACATTAGTTGTTGTTATGTAAATTTGAATAATAGTGGCATTAACTTGTCTTCCTTGCAGACAGAACAATATTATCACAGAGAGCTTCATACTTTAAGATAAACCTTGAGATATTCTTTGTGATGATGAATACCAGCCCATTCCTCCCGAGTTTTTTGTTCCCAATGCAGTAAACTGTATTATTTTCAGATTAGAAAAGGCCATTGTCAGTTCATTTCAGCTCACTAATACCTAGGATATTGATCTTTATGCGTTCCATTTCAATAATTTGAATAAGGAATGTATGCAGTATGAATGTTCCTTGATTCATGCTACATACATTCCATATTCAAATTATTAAGGAAAGTTTGCAGCTATTTAGTCTCATCTTGAATTGTGTATCATCAGAAAATGAAGGTCCTGAAAGTTTTGCTCCATTAATGTCATTACGGTCAATTCTAAGGAATAACTCTCCCAGTTGCATTTTGATTGCCTCCCAATCTGAGAGGCTCATTTTCTTGAACTATATCTGACAATATTCTGCTGATATTTATAAGGTTTTCGTTAGTTACATATACAGAAGTAATCTGCCTTTCTCTGATCCTAGTCTGTCTTACTCTTGAAGTTCCACTGAAACCTGTCCATCACAGGTGACTCTGCTAGTGTTTACTATACAAATGGCATAACATGGAAATATGCAAGCCACCATAGTATGCAACCTGGCAGATGAATGGTGACCATATGACTCAGAAATTCTACTCCTAGGCATATACCTGAAATTAATGAAAGCAGGAATTCACATGAATGTTTTTATGCCAGTGTTCATTGCAACTATATTCACAACATTTAAAATTAGAAACAACTGTAATGTCTAACAGATGAATGAATAAACAAGATGTGGTACATACATGCAATGGAATACTTGTTGTTGTTATGTGCCGTGGAGTCGGTTCCGACTCATAGCGACCCTATACAGGGTTTCTGAGGTTGTAAATCTTTACAGGAGCAGATGGCCTCATTTTTCTCCCATGGAACAGCTGGTAGTTTCGAACTGCTGACCCTGAGGTACGCAGCCCTATTCGTAACCACTACACTACCAGACCTGCTTAATGGAATACTAATCAGCCATAAATAAAAGGAAAATTTTGATACATGGTACAACATGGGTGAACACTAAAAAACATTATTCTGAGTGAAACAAGTCAGTCACAAAAGGGCAAATAAAGTACTATCCCAGGTATATGAAACTTCTAGTATAAGCTTGCATGTGAGGCCTATACTTTATTAATGATTACTTGGAACAGGCAAGATGGAGGAGGAAAGAAGATTCAGTGCTTAGGGTACACCGAAATTCTATTCAGAACTTTGATAAAACTTACGAATAGATAAGAGTTATGATTAAACAACATGATGAATATAATATCACTGAAGTGTACACATGAACAGTTTTGAAATGTCAAATACTTTGTTAATAGAAAGAAATAAAGATCCTGTTGATTGTTACTGACTGAATAATTTAACATTGGAGTACAGTTTAGAATAATTTCATTTATGTATGAAAAAACATCATTCATCTATCATTGTGGATGTCTCTCATTCATAGTTCATTCATGTAAGTGAATACTTTGAACTTTTTTAGCCATTATGACTTTTCTTCAGCATACTGTTGTTAATCTTTTATCCCCTGAGTTTTTCACGTATAATATTTAACCTGATCAGGGGCAACTGGATGTAAGTTCTTTATTATCTAGCTCAAAGTCAGGTGGTAAACATCACCATCGTTTGAGAAGAAATATGGAACTCAAAGAATCTTGACAGCTCAGTACACAAATCATTTGATTTCCAAGTTAAATATTTCATATTATCAGTGTATCTTTTCTTTTCCAATCCTGCAGAATGATAACTTTGAAATATGGACAAAACCTATACTTATAGTTTTGAGGCAAGGCTTGTTATTGAAATAGTACTAGTTAGGTAAGACTTGAATAAACCAACAACAGACTACTTACCACTATAAATGTAAATTATATTTGCTTTGCATAATGAGAAATCATAAAACAGGGAATTACATATTTATTGTAGTGCCACATGTGTTGTCAAGACCCAGATTTCTTTTTTTCTATCTTTTTTTTTTTTTTTTTGGCTTTTCAGTGCCATTATTAAGAAATATCAAAAGTTGATTACAGCTCCATACACAGTTTTAAAAAATTCAAGGGAGTGAAGTAGCAGGAAGACCGTCAATATGCATTTTTGAACTTTATATGAGCTTGTCAGAGAGGTAAACCTTCTTTAATAGGGACCTCCACATCAATAATTTTTTTCCCATTTCCACTAGGGCATAGCAGAATACCTTAAGTTACTTGAAAGAGTTTTAATAAGTTATAAATACTTCTTAAATATCTGTCCTTTTGTTTTGTCAGCCTCTCTCCCTGAACAAGCTAGGCTGTTTATAGGAAGCCAGCACTTGAGTCCCATTCACTGCAGTTTGTGTTGCATTTTCACAAAGTTTGCCTTGAAATTTGGAAAACAAGTTACATGTTACCATATTACATATGGGAGAACACACACACATTATTATTTTTAATTTAACATTTAACAGAAAGAGGGGAAATCACTGAACTTGGAAACACAGTATTGCAGTCATTCAATGGAACTATCAAGTGTAAGATGTATCTGGCAGTTCCATTGAGCTCCAGTCAACTGGATACAACATACAGAAAGGAACCTAACCTCTTCAGGGATGATGCCTCGCAATCTTTTTGGTCAGGGGTATTGCATCAGAAGGGAATTAGACTTTCAAAATAATTGGGGTTGGTAGATCATCAGTATCATATGGGAAACAGCAATGGTATGCCTTGGTTAAGGCTTGTACTGCTTTACCTAAAAGCAGATTTCTGAAGCGATTGTCCAGTAACATCAGAAAGAGCCTTCATCTTCAGATGAAGGACTCCTTGTTCACCCACATGAGATTGTGTGTCTTGTTGGGTTTGCATTCATACTTGATGACAGAGAAGGGGCTTCCCCACTGGCAGTGATCTGCCCCACCGGCTTGGTGATCTAGATGCGTTGACGTTTTCCACTGTTGGTTAGGGCCACACCTTCTGAGTCATATGTGCCCTTATAAACAATTCTGTCTCCATCAGGTTCTGTAGATTTTAGCTCCGGTGGGGCGAGTGTGCCACCAATGGAAATGCTCTGGACTTGCAGGTTGGTGGGCTTAATCTTCACCTCCACCTTATAGCAAAACCAGGTGCACAGCTTAATGGTGCGGTTCTGGCAGAAGTGCTGCCCATCCAACTTGAAGAAAACGCGACCATTGGTGGGCAGAGGGGAAGCGAGAGGTACCCCGCCCCACTCTGGGAGGAAGCGGGTCTCAGAGGCAGCTCCCAAGCTTCTGGCAGAAACGCAGCCCATCCACCTTGAAGAATATCGGACTGTCTTTGGGTTGGATTTGCAGTGCGTTGGAGAGATGCACCAGGCCCGGCAGGTCCCCCATGGCTGGGCAAGGGGTTGTCGCAGCAGCTGTCTGGGGCTAGGCTGGTGCTCCTGGCCACCAGGTGGTTGGAGCTCCATTGGCTGAGAGGAAGCACGGTCCACCGCCTCACTCTGGGAGGAAGCAGGCCTCAGAGGCAGCTCCCAAGTCTTGAGCTTCCCCATGCCCCATTCCTCCCATTACTCCCTTCATGCTCGGAAGGACTAGCTCTGGCTGCAGGCCTCTGGGCTGAAGAGTGGCAGTTGGGGCTGAAGAGTGGCAGTTGGGGCAGAGAGAGTTAATCCTGTTTACACACCCCAATCCCCATCAACTGGGAAAGAGGGCTTCTAGGCTCTTCCTTAAGGATCAGACTTCTTAATTATTTCACTCTACGTTACTTTACATGAGTCCTACAACAACAACAACTGTGGCACTGTAGAATGAGCACTGGACTGCTAATCACAGTGTTGGCTGTTCAAACTCACCAGCTGCTCTTCATCAACTCAATCCAGGTTGTTATGAGTGGGAGCCAACTCGACGGCGCTTAACAACAACAGAAACAATCTACTTTCATGTAGTGTGATGTGTCTTTATGGTAAGCACTGGACTGAGAATCACAAGGTTGGCAAGTTGAGCACAAGAGTCACTTTACGTTGCTGCAAAGACTTCCGTTTTCAGAAACCCTAAACAGTGTTCTTATGAGTCGAAACGGACTCAGTAGTACTTAACAACAATAACTACTAATTTGATATAATTATTTTTTCATCTTTGGCTTTCTGTCTCATGAATAAGCAACATAGCTTTAGAAAAAGAAAAAGGGAAAAATAGGTGAAAAGCTTGAGAAAGGAATATTTTTGTGCAGATTTCTCTGTTACCAGTAAATTTAATATACCCCAGAAAAACCCGTTGTGTCCCACGAGACGTCCTCTTGAGACTCATCGATAATAACTATGCTATACGATCACTCTTATCAGAAATCCAATAGCTATTTTAAACGTTTAAGTGTATAAGTTAATGTTTATACCTTTACAATGACTAATTTTATAGTGATTAGTAAGGAAAGAAAATATATACATTTTAGAAAAAAGGTAATTCTCAGTAATAAATTATTCTGTTGCAAAATATATGGCATATGTATAAGACAGTCCTCCATAGGAGGAAGCTCCAAAAATATCCAGGGAAAAAAATAATATATCCTTCTATTTTTAAGATACTATAAATGACTAAGGCTAAAATTCATTATACATGGATTTTTACATATTTAAAACATTGTCATTAATGCTTTGTGATGAATAGAGTAACAGTTACACATTCAAGGACACATAGAAACTGTCTTTTCTCCAATTTAGCTTTCATCAAATTGACTATAGCTCCAAGACATACATTAGTTTAGGAGGTGATGATTTATACAGATTCCAATAATAGTCTGGCTGTCCTGGATAGCAATCAGTAGAGACTTTTTCTTTTATTACTCACTGGATTTTGTCACTTATACCGACATACATATAAAGATAATTTTGCAAGTATATAAAGAGATCAAATTTTTGCATGCTAAAGTAATGCTTTAAAAAGGAACTTTAAAAAGTAGTAGGGTACATTATAGTCACCTGATAAAATTAACTAACAATGTTTTAAATAATGGCAAGACATGTATCTTCTTTATTTTCTAATCTAGATACTCCCTTGAAAGAGCTTTTCTCATTAATTAGTTGCATTTTTAACTAGTTGCTTACTGAATGCAATTGGGTGCCAATTTTAAATGTCTTCTAATGTTTGGTAATGGTAGATGCAGTTATGACTCATTGTGACCCTGTATAGGGTTTCTGAGGATATAAATCTTTATAGGAGTAGAAAGCCTCATCTTTCTCTGGAAAGTTTGGTCATAATAGTGAGTAAAATATTGTTATTGTATATTTAACATCTCAATAATAAAATTTGCTGTTGTTGTTATGTGCCGTGGAGTAGGTTCCAACTCATAGCGGCCCTATGCAGGGTTTCTTTTTTCCGAGGCTATAAATCTTTATGGGAGCAGAATGCCTCATCTTTCTCCCGTGGAACAGCTGGTAGTTTCGAACTGCTCACCCTGAGGTTTGCAGCCCGATTCGTAACCACTACGCTATAGTGTTACATAAATTGCTTTGTATTTTTTGTGTGTATTTTTGTTATGTTTGTTTTTAATTGAGATGAATACAACAGTATAAAGAGAAAGAGGACAAATTAAGGAGGTTGGCTATTACATTTCTGTCTAGTAAAATATTACAAAATATGATAGTTACTAGAACAAGGGTTCTAGTTCACATATGCAAGGGCTTATTCCAAACAAAATGTATTTAAAAATATCTCTGTAATCATTAGATGGCTGCAGAGATGTTTTGCCATTAAAACACTTGTCTCTGTCTCCTTGTTGTTATGTGCTGTTAATCCCATTCTGAACTATAGTGACCCTGTATAGTATTTCTGATGAGCATGAACATCTGACCTTGTAGTTCAAATTGACTTTGCAGTCCAGCATATTAACCCACAGCACCACACCAGGACTCCTTTAGTTTCCTTCAAAACAACAACAAAAATGGTGCTAATCTTTTGCTAGGGGCTCTGGAGGGCCACTTAAAATCAACACTGACAGATCAGCTTAGAAATTTATAGAAAATATTGTGTGGTATTTCAAACAGGTAATCTGAATAGATTTTCTCAAATGACACAGAATAATCATACAGTTTTTATGAAGAAATTTTAAGAAGATTGAAATCTACGTGGGTGAGAAAAAGACCAGGAAAGTGACTCTGAGGAATTGTTGCCTATTATGACAATGTCTCTGTAAATTATTTGAGAGCAGTATGGGCTGACCTACATGAATTTCAATTTATACCATCCATACTTCAGTCTTGATATTGCCCTGCTAGACATTTTGTTCCTCAACCTCAAAGGACATTGAAAAAGAGCACAATTTGAACTCTTTAGCTATGTCCAAACACTTCCCTTTGATGTAGTGTATATAAATGGGTGCAGAATTCCTTTGGGAAATGTTAGAGAGATGCACACATTGCTTTCAGAAATGTATAGACCTAAGTGGAAGACATGTCAAGGAATAATATCTTCACATTGTTGATATTTTGGTTTAATAATGGTTTCTATTATTTTGTACAATTTTTGTTGACTTACATTCAGGCAAATTTTTCTAACACCATTATCCATATTCTCACTTCAAATATGTTTACTCAGAAAAAAATTCTGACACAGATATTTGGAATTTAAAAAAGTAGCAAGGAATGTTATGAGTAATTAAACATTAATGAAATAAATATATGTTTAAGCTTCTGTCATTTTTTATTAAAATTTTCCTTGAAATCCAAAATATCCCACCATTCTCCCATGTAACAACAACTTTGATGAAATTATGGTTAACCGGGTTAAAACCACAAAATACTTAAACATTGTACATAAACATATATTTATATCTGTCTTTATAAAAAAATGAAAGGAGAAACACAAAACTGAAGAAAAACAAACATTCCACACTACCCTGGTGGACAAAGATCAAGTACTCAGCCTTTAAAGCAAGAGTTGACCACCCACTCTCAAGAGAAAGGTTTTGACAATCTGTCCCTATAAAATTATAGCCTGGGATAATGAAGCATCCAGCTCAAGTGAAGTGGGGGGAGGTGAGCAAGAATGCCCAAACTTGCAGATAGTACCTATTTGATGACTTGATGATCACAACTTGGCTAGAGAAAGAAAAAGAAGCTTGATACAGGAAACAAGTATAAATTTCTAAAATCTGATGATCTTGACCTATACTTATGAATGTAGTAGCTAAAAATACCAACTGAGAGGGAAAGAGTTTCCACATCAAAGACCAAGCCTATTTCCTCAGTACACAGAGTTAATAGGAACAGGTAACTTAGACACTGGTTACCTAAAAAATGGGGAGGAGAGTATAAATGCAAGAAGTGGCTGACTTATAAGTTTTCAAGAGGGAATTTAGTTTTAGAGCATGCAGGGAGACGTAAAATCCCCACTGAAGAGTTTTCATCTTGTATAGTTGGGTCTGGTAAAAGGAGATGGGGATAGGATTCTTTTGATTAAATAGTGAGTAATTGTTATCATAACAAATTGCAAATGTCACAACTATAAAGGTTGAAGTTTATAACATAAAGCAAGGAGTGGTTAACCTTACATTCCAGGAACAGAGGACCCTAGGACCATCAAGAGAAAAGAGCATGAGTGGAACATGGGTTCTAACCAGAGAAGCAATGATACCAGAGATGGAGGCAGAGGTGATGGCATGCAGAGCTAGAGCAGCTGAAGACTATCAACTCATGGTAAGAGAAAGACTGTGTGTTGATGACCAGGAGGCTGGCTTGCAAAATGTACTCTTTAGTTTTTTAAATTATTATCTATCCCTTCTTGTTTTTTTTGTGTACATCAAATAAAAGGGATGAGGAATAGAGATACTATTAACTAATGTTTCATGGAGGGGTTTGCGACCATCACATTGAGACAAAATATGATTGGTTGAGTGCAAAACTGATGTTCTCCCACATATACTATCATTCAATTCACAATAAAAGCCTTAAAAAATTATAGCTTGGGATCATCAACAGGCATTAGTGTGCTGAAATGGCCTGGTATTGGCCATTTTGAATATGACAATCATACAATTTGCTATGTCAGAAACATCAAATTGAAGAGGAATGGAGTAACATTTATCATTAAAACAAACATTTCAAGATCTATCTTGAAGTACAAAGCTAACTATGATAGGATAATATCAATACGCCCACAAGGAATTGGTAATAACATTTATGCATCAACCTGTAAAACCGGTGATGATGAAACTGAAGAATTCTATGAGTTTCTTCAATTTGAATGTTGTCAAGCATGCAATCAAAATGTAATGACAATTATGGACCATTATAATGTGAATGTTGCAAATGAAGAGGAAGGAAGTTGGAAAACATGGCCTTGATAGAAATGATGGTGGAGATCCATGATAGGATATTAAAACACCATCAATTTAGTCATTGCTAATAACTTTTCTATAGCATAGTGGTTATGAATCAGGCTGCAAACCGCAAGGTCAGCAGTTTGAAACTACCAGCTGTTCCACGGGAGAAAGATGAGAATTTCTGCTCCAGTAAAGAATTACAGCCTCAGAAACCCTGGACAGGGTCACTATGAGTAGGAACCAACTCCACGGCACATAACAACAACAATAACTTTTTCTAATTCAAAACAATTATAACAGTATATCCACTAGCAACTTCCAGAAATTCAAGGCAGATTCAGAAGAGGACATGGAATATAGTATATCTTACTGATGTCACATGGGTCTTGGCTGAAAGCAGAGAAAACTAGAAAGCTGTTCACTTGTGATTTAATAACAATGCAAAGGCTTTTAACTGTTTGTATCATGGCAAGCTTTGGATAACATTGTGAACACTTAAATAACATTGTGCTCATTGGAACCAGTACATAAACCAAGAGGCAGTTGTTAAAACAGATCCAGGGGATACTGAATAATTTACAATCAGGAAGGGTATGTTCCAGGGTTGTAGATTTTTACCATATTTATTCAATTTGTATACTGACCAAATAATTTGGGAAGCTAAATTTTGTGAAGAAGAAACATGGCATCAGAGTTAAAAGAAACTAATTAACAACTTGAAATATGCATATTTACAACCATGCTTTCTAAAAATGGAGAGCATTTTAAAAAATTGCTGATGTATATCAAATACTGCATTCTTCAGTATAGATTGCCCCTCAATGTAAAGAAAACACAAATCCTCACAACTGGGCCAGTGAATAACATTGTGATGAGTTGAGAAAGGATTAAAGTTGTCAATGACTTTATTTTGCTTGGATCTACAATCAACACTTATGAAAACAGCAGTCAAAAGATCAAAGAATGCATTACATTAGGTAAATCTGCTGTACAAGACTTCTTTAAAGTGGTCAAGAGTACAGATGATAGTTTGAGAACTGAAGTTCACCCGACCCAAGCATGGTATTTTCAATTGCCTCATATGCTCAAGAAAGTTGGGAAATGAATAAGGAAGACCATTAAACAATTGATACATGTGGTGTTGGAGAAGAATATTAAAATACCATGGATGTAAGAAGAACAAACAAATCTGTATTGGAAGAAATGCAGCTAGAATATTTCCTAGAAATGGATATTTCGTCCCTCATACTTTGTACATGTTATCAGGAGGTACCAATTGCTGGAGAAAGACAACATGCTTGCTAAAATAGAGGGTCAGTGAAAAAAACGAAGGCACAAAGGACATGGATTTACACTGCTGAAGCATCAGAGATCTCAATTAAAACAGTATTTATGAGTATGGCAGGACCCTGCAGTGTTCCATTCTGTTGTGTTGGAACTTTGAGTTGGAACCAACTTGATGGCATCTAACACCAACAGCAAAGAATAAGCACTGGACTGCTAACTGCAAGATCAGCAATTCAAATCTACCACTCATTCTATACAGGACTGCTATGAATTGGAACTGACTCAGCAGCATTTAACAACAAAAACAGGAAAGTCCTTACCAATTGTTCTCTTTTCCTATATGGTTGTTATGGTCTGGAATCCCTCTTGAAGCCATACAGCAATAACTCTATGTTTCTGTTATTGGACTTAAAATAAAATCTTGAAAGATTTGGACATATTATCACAAGGGACCAGTCCCTGGAGAAGGACATCATGCTTGGTAATGTGGAGGCACAGGGAAAAAGATATTTATGAACATTCCAAAGAGAAGTGACCCAACACAATGCACAAATCATCTGAAAATAGCATTACTAACACATACAAGTAAAATTTTGCTCAATGTAATTCCATACAGCTGGAAAATAGCACTGATATAACACTAAGAGTTTCTAGCTGGATTCATTTAAGGACCTGAAAAGAGGGCTATAATTTCTCACATCTTGGTTGAAAGCAGAGAATACCAGAAAGATTTCTAGATGTCTACTTGTGTTTTATTGACTATGCAAAGGCTTTGAGTACGTGGTCCATGACAAGCTATGGAAAACATTGCAGAGAAAGATTACTCAGGAACTCTTAATTCTGTGTATAAGAAACCTGTACATAGACCAAGAAGCAGTCATTCAAACAGAACAAGGGAACACTGAATTGTTTAAAAATAGCAAAGGTGTGCTCCAGGGTTTTGTTTTTTCACCGTACTCATTCAATCTGTATGCTGAGCAAACAATACATGAAGCTGGTTTATATGTGAAAGAATGCAGCATTAGGATTATAGGGAGCCTCATCAATATTCTGCAATATGCAGATGATACAACTTTACTTTCTGAAATCGAAGAGGACTTAAAATACTTGCTGATGAAGAACATAAACTATAGCCTTCACTATGAGTTTCTTCTCAATGTAAACAGAACAAAAACCCTCACTACTGGAACAATTAACACTATCAGGATAAATGCAGAAAACATTGAAGTTCTCAAAGTTTTCATGTAGCTTGGATCCACTATCAAGAAAACAAACTATGAATTGCACTAGGTAAATCTGCTGCACAAGATATATTTAAAGTGTTCAAGAATAAACAAATCAGTTTTCAGACTAAGGTGTGCCTGACCCAAGCTATGCTATTTTCAATAGCTTCATGTTCATGTGAAAGTTGGACAGTGAAAAAGGAAGACCATAGCAGAAATGATGCAGTTGAATTGTGGTGTTGAAGAAGAACATTAAAAGTACCATTGACTGCCAGAAGAACAAAATGACTAAGCAAAATAGTTGCAAGAAGTATAACAAGAATGCTGCTTCAAAGCCAAAAGGGCAAGACTTCATCTTTCATAATTTGGACATTTAATCAGGAGGGACTAGTCTCTGGAGAAGAACATCATGCTAAGTAAAGTGGAGGGTCAGTGAAAGAAAGGAAGATACCCAATGGATGGATTGTCACAGTGGCAGCAGCAATGGGCTCAAGCTTGTAAACAGTTGTGAAGATGGCACTAGACCTGTCCATCTTTCATTCTGTTGTACATATGGTTGCTATGATTTGGAATTGCCTGGCATCTAACCACAGTTAGATTTGATTCTGACACATAAAAACCATACAGTAAAGAGCAGAACTGCTTCATAGAGTTTTCTACTTGAGTCAGAACCTGCTTGAGGATAATGGGTTTTAGTTTTTAGAATCTTATACGAATAAGTTGGCCAGGTCATCTGTGAAGCTGCACGTGTCTTCAAAATGTTAACCTTTGAGTTAATGGTTAAGAGCAGAGCATTTGTGGTTTTTTGTTTGTTTGCTTGTTTTACTATGGTTTTTTTGTATGTGTATATGTAAATATGTAAAAAGGCTCAATAATTTATAGAAATTTTTCATTATCTTTAAATTCCTCATTTCTGAAAATGTTTGAAGCCT
>NW_006408671.1:5276013-5277641 GCF_000296735.1 Chrysochloris asiatica
GCACAAAATAGAACATGAACAAATGCTTATAATATGTTATTTGCATTAACACAAATTTAAAATTCAAATTAAATATCCAAGACAATAAATGACAATTAATTTAAGATTTGTATGCCCTGGCATTAAAAAAATATAAGGTAATAATTTAAGACAATGTGTTATATCTATTTGCTGACATGCTGAAAATATTCACAATATATAGATAAGTGACAAAATAAAGTTTTTAGTATGATATATTATAATTGACTCCTTTCCGTACTGCTGAGAATTGAATTGTACTTTTAGGATTCCAAGACTGTTCTGTTTTGTACTACATTCTTTGCCTTCCAGCCATATTAACAAAATTAGCATAAATATAACCCTTGTGCATCAAATTCCCTTGATAATAAGAACCCTGATTAATTTCATATTTGGGATTGGGTAATTGGAAATATAGACCATCTGTACTTTGGCAAGGACCTGATTTCTTCCCAACTCCCAAGATAATCATATAAGCCACTGGGTTTATTTGTTTACCTCAGGAAATGCATTAATAAAAGGATACTTATAACAAATTTATGAAAGAGCTGTAATTACAAGAAAATAGCATCACTAAATATTATACCATGATGAATTTTGTGGCATTCTTTTAATCCTACATATGAAAGAATATTGAGAGAAAGATAGGGGAAGAAGAAGAAAAATAATTCCATTTTTCAAAATTTTTCAAATATAACTCTAGTTTAACTTTTCTAATTTGTCTACCACCCATTTTCACTTGTTTTGAGCATGTCTTAATGTATTTAGTTGAAAAATCTCATTTATCTGTATATACTCTACCATTTTCTCTTTCCATGATTTTGCCACACTGTGTCTTCTCTGAAAGTCTTCATTGCCAAATGGTTATATATCTAGATTATATCTGATTTTGAATAGAGATCAGTGAACACAGGTTTCACAAAGTCTTTCATAAGTATTCTCTATCCCTTCCAAAATTTCAATGGGATAATCTCTGAATTCACATAATCATTTTATAATACACATTTTTAATATAAGTTTTTATTGTGAATTGGGTGATGGTTTACGTGGGAAAACATCAGTTTTACACTCATCATTTAATTATTTAATTCCAATGATTACAATCTCCTTCAGGAATTATCATTCAACAGTATTTCAGTATTTACTTCTATCCTCTCTGTTTTTGTTTTTTGGGTTTTTTTTTTTTTTTTTTTTTGGCAGGGGAATCATTTAGGAATATATAATTTAAACAACCAAAGAGCACATTCTGCAAGTATGCTTCCTGTGTGCTAGCACTCAGTATTCTCCTTCCATGAATTGAGAATCCTCAGCTGCTGTTTCTCTATTTATGCTCATCTCTGCCTCATCTCTGGTGTTGCTGATTCTCTGGATAGTGTCCCACATTTCACTCATGTGCTTTTCTCCCAGGATGGTCCTAGAGTCCTCTGTTCCTGGAATATAAGACTAATTACTCCCCCATTTTTGTTACAAAATGTCTACTTTTACAGTTGTGACAATTGCAATTTGTCACGGTAACAATTATTCACTATTGAATCATAAGAATCTTAGCCTCATCTTCTTTCACCAGACCTGTCTGTCTAGAAAAGTTGAAAACTTTCAGTTGGGATTCT
>NW_006408671.1:5302902-5304106 GCF_000296735.1 Chrysochloris asiatica
ATACAAGATCAACTTGCAAAAATCAGTCAGATTTCTCTATACTAATAATGAAAGCACTGAAGAGGAAATTAAGAAAGCAATGTCACTTACAATAGCTACTCAAAGGAAATATTTAGGAATAAATATAACCAGAGAAACAAAAGACATATACAAAAAAATAAATAAATAAAACACAACAACAACAAAAAAGCAAACACAAAAAATAGAAAACTCTACTACAAGAAAGCAAAAGAAATTTACAAAAATGGAGGAATACCCATGTTTCTAGATTAACCTGTGAATATGTCAATATTACCCACAGCAATCTACAGATAAAACCCAATCACAATCCAGATTCCAATGACATTTTTTAAACAGATGGAAAAAAACAATTATAAATTTTACATGGAAAGGAAAGAGACCTAGAGTAAGCAACACTGCTTAAGAAGAAGAACAAAGTTGAAAATCACTCACTGCCTGATTTCAAATGTTGAGTGAAATTAGTCACAAAAGGACAAATATAACTTAAGAACATTACTGTAAAAGCTTAAGAATAAGTACTCATACTAAGAGGAAAAAGAAATCCCTGTTAGCCCACTTGAGTGGGAGAGAGGAGAGGGTAAAGCATAGGTTAGGGGATAATTATATCATAGGTTGGGGGGTTGGGGAGGGAAATTTACAAGAAAAAGAAGTGTAATGCACAAAAAGGTGAGGGGAGGGGAAAAGCAAGGTAAGGAGGGAACCACAGATAGGTTTGCATGGCTTAAATGGAACAGAGGTAAACAGTGAAATATGCTCAATCTTGGAACAATAGGACTCTGGGATACAGGGATCAAGGAATAGCCTGAATGGGTAAAAAAGGGAAAATAATGTAAAGATGCTTGACTGTCCTATGGATATTGGTTTCCCTTGTCTACTATTGTAAAATGGATACTAGAGTGAGATAGAAAGGAATATTGGGAAACATAATTCCTATAATTATAGAAAGTTTGTAAGGCCATATTCAGCCTATAACTGATGGGAATACATAAAAGGTATTCTAGAACTTGCCCAGTAAAAAGCCTCTTGTGGAGCCTTTGTAGTGAACACAGTATTACGTTGAATACTAAGCCCCATCCTTAGCATTCTGAGGTGTGACATTCCCACTTGAAAGATCATACAGACCAGCCCAGAGCAGCTAAAGGGTCAGAACATACTTCTTGAAAGAAAGACCAGCAGGAAAAAT
>NW_006408671.1:5305438-5306375 GCF_000296735.1 Chrysochloris asiatica
CAGAAAAACCTGGCTCAGTACTCTAACTGAGCCAAATTGGAATCTAATTGACAGGGCCTACAATAGCTGAAGAAATGTAAAAGGTGCATTTTCAGAGGTCTGAAGAAGGGAATTCCTAAACAAAAGTGTTTGAAAATGGTACAGACTGTTCAGCATATGCCAACTGAGGACCCCTCTGAATTCTTCAATTGAATCTATCATGCCTAATTTAAGTACACAGACCTTGATCCCCAAAGCTCAGCAAATACCCAAATAGATAATGTGACTTTTATCTCTCTAAATGCCCCATATATTAGAAAGAAACTGCAGAAATTAGACAGGGCAATTGACATCAATTCATACCAACAGGTTGGCATCACTTTTTAGGTATTTTACAGCTGAGAGCACAAGAAGTCTTAGGCCATGACTGTCTTCTTAAAGACCACTAGAGTTAAGCCTGTGGGGCCACAGGGAGGACACCCAAAGGAAAGAGGGCTTTATGTATGTACCAATGTGCTTATTGTAAAAAAGCCTGGACACTGGAAAAATGAATGCCCAAATCTCAGGGAAGGATTTGTCAGTTAAAGCCATTCTACAACTCAACAGATGGTTGAACAAATTTTATTATCTGAAAAACCCTGATGGTGCCTGAGACGAGAATAGGCCCAGAATGATTTGGCATCAACCTCTGCCATCCCTATTGCCAATTCCAGGAACCTGGGCTAAAAATAACAATGGAGGGCAGACTGAATATTTTGGTGGACACTTGGACTACTTATTCAGTGGCCAATATGCTGTTCCCCATCATCCTGTTCAGTGACAGTAACTGAGGACTAAAGGAGACCTGAGGACCAGTAGTTCCTGAAATTCTAGACTGCTTAATTAGGGAAAAGAAAATGACACACCATTTCCTATATATGCCTGACTATCCAGTCCCCTTATTATATGAAGAAAAAAC
>NW_006408671.1:5306925-5308120 GCF_000296735.1 Chrysochloris asiatica
ATATTGTCAGGAGGGACGAGTTGCTGGAGAAGGATATCATGTTTGGTAAGGTGGAGGGTCAGAGAAAAAGTGAAAGACCCTGAGTGAGATGGACTGGCAAAGTGGCAGCATCAATGGGCTCAAGCGTGGCCACATTGTGAGGGTGGCTCAATACTGGGCAATATTTTGTTCTGCTGTGCATAGGATCACTATGAGTCGGTACCAACTCAATGGCACCTAACTACAACAACAACAACACCCCAGTCCCCTTACTGAGCTAAAACTTGTTCCCAAAGTTGCATATGCAAATAACTTTTCTTCCTGAAACCAAAAGTCTGCAAATGGAGGTTCCTCCTGACCATGCCTGGAAATTACTTATTCAAACTCCAGAAACCAGTCCATGTTGGAATGAGATCGACAATCAAGTAACCCCCTTCATTTGCTCTAGCAGAACTCCAGGGAGAGCAAGCAAGCATCTTTTCCCTTGAGGTGCGATTGAAACCTGAAAGCCAAAAATTCAACAGAAACCAATATCCTCTCAGGAAAGAGATAGAGAAATTCACTCTGAGCCAGCCCATCACAGTCCCCATTAGGTCACCTCGTGCTGCAACAGAAGGGTAACTTATAGGTCTCAACAGATGGGGCAATACCAGGATATTTTACTGGACAATCCAAATATCATCCTGAGAATTGTGGGGCAACTAAACCCAGCCACCCTCCTCTCTGATGTGTCTGTTGGAGGGCTGAACCATGATTGCATAGAAATCATTAACCAAGTACTATCCAGCCAAAGTGACTTATTTGATCAACCATGATCCCTGGTAGACTACACATTTTTCATGGATAGAAGTAGTTACATGAAGAAAAAGGGACTTGGAGAGTGGTGTGTATATTAGAAACCTTAAAAGACCCTGTGGAGGGAATAGCCCTCCAGCTGATGACCTCAGCTCAAAGGTCAAATTGATCACACAGAGGAGGGCATTAGAACTATCAACAGAAAAGACTGCGAATGTGTACCCAGAGGACTTGAGTTGGACTGAGGCAAAAGGATTTGAGAGAGAGGTTAAGGGATGAAAAGTGAATGATGACAGAATTGTTCTGTTTCTGAGAGGTTAAAGGCTAGGAAGTGAATGTCAATAAAATGGTTCTGATCCTGTGAAAACTAGCTGTGTTTCTTCTCAGAGTCCATGAAATGACCCACTATTGGAAAAAAGCC
>NW_006408671.1:5308326-5312707 GCF_000296735.1 Chrysochloris asiatica
TGGGAAATTAAATATTTGCTGGTCTTGTTTTTATAGACCCCTTTTTTGGTTTGGTAGAAATTTCCCCTACCCAAAGTAAGGGAGCTTCAGAAGTAGTGAAAATCCTCTGAAGAAGATTATCTCTATGTTTGAACTTCCAAAAAGTGTCCAAAGTGACAATGGAGCAGCAATCACCTACAGATGAAATGAAGATTGCACTCAGCATGGAGATCCCACTCCAGGAAAGTGAAGAAAGTGAATCATACGCCACAGAAACAAATGGCAAAACTCTGCCAGGAAATTGATCTATATTGGGACCAGGTGTTGCCTTAGCCATGTTCCAAATTCAAGTATCTCCCAGAAATGGACTTAAATTGAGCCCTTATAAAATCACATATGGTAAACCTTTCCAGGCAGCTTTTCTCAAACCCTCCACCTCACCTCAAAGAAGATTTGAAAGTACTTCAGTATGCATACCTCCACCATGCACTTTCTATTATTCTTAAAATTGCTCTTTCCAGATCTGCTTCCTCCCCTACCAGTAACCTTCACCCCTTCCAGCCTGGAGATCGTGTCCTGCTCAAAATGTGGAAAGACAGACCTGATTCCAAGTTAAAGAAGAAATGGACCCAGTCTTGGAAGATCATGATGACCACCCTCACTGCTCTCAAACTCCGGGCCTCAAGACCTGGACTCACCACACATGAGTCAAGAAAAATTCTGGACAAAAATGGGCAATGAATACTTCCTTAGATCTCAAACTGTAATTAAAGCTGCATTAATATTATTTCTCCTACTATGTGCTGTACACTCAGATCTAGTCCCCTATCACCAGGAAGAAAATGTTAAGTATACCTGAGCAAGCGTGTAATGAATGTATCTAATTTCTTTTTGAAAGGGGATTGTATATTGAAGAATCTTTTACCTCCTGTCTTATTGGAGTTAGTACTTTTATAACACAGCTCCAGAAAGGTAGTTTTTCCTCTGTGGAACTAAGGCCTTCTCCTACATCCCCACTATCTTGAGGCAGAGTGAGGGGAGGAAAAGCCCTGTATATATGGAAGACTCATCACCTTTCTACCCCAGAGACAGGACCTTACTAATGGACCTCATCACTACTGCGACTCCCACTTGATTTCCATATCCATCTACATCTGTTCAGTCCAGCTGAGCATGTGATCCTACCCCTTTTTGTAATGCTTGCTATGCCCTTGACCTTAGATATGAAAATCAACAGACTTGCTTATACAATGGTAAAGACCCTTAATGCCACCTCCCAGACATTCATTGCCCTAAGTGTAAGGACTTCTTTAGAGCAGATAATGAAAGTTAGTTGTCTTAGTTACCTAATCTAAAGTGGCTACCTATGTTAACAATGTGGGTTGAAATTTGTATGTCATGGGAGCTTTTGTTTGTTACTATATTCAATCATCACCTTACTATGTTGCCCTTTGTAAAACTTACTGTTTTTCATGACCTAAGCTTAGTTCTTTTAATCCAAGAAACAACACCTGTGATCAAAGTAACTATTCTCATTTGAAGTAAAATTCATGGAAATGAAATCTAAAAATGAGAGTGGGGAATGAGAGCATAGATCTACCAAACTAATCTAAATAGGGTTGGATTAGTCACTAAGTACCAAATGAAGAAGTTTATAAATTAACTAAGATGACCTTATGGTCCTAGAAGGAGATCACAACAAGGACAATAGGATGTGCTTAAACTCACCCACTGTGGGCTAATGCATCAGACTGCAAAGTTGTTTGAACTGCAAAGTCAGTGGTTCAAGCTCACCAGCTGCTCCTTGGAAACCCTATACAGGATCTCTGTGGATAAGAATTGACTCTAAGGCACGTGGCAACAACAACAACAAACCCACTCAGATAGTTATCTCAGGGATTAAGCAGCTGATACCCTAAAGGTAGATGTTTGAGGAAGTTTATTGATTTATTGTTTACTTTTCCCAAATAATGCTATCTTGCTGTTAACATAGATTAAGTGTACATCTGAATGTAACTCACCCTCTATAATGTGCATGTTTTTATTAATGGACAGGAAAGTCTTGATAAATTATTCTCTCCATCCTCCAGACTGCTGGCTTTCTGTTAATAAAATGTGGATTCTATTTTTAAATAAATAAATGAATGGTGGATGACCAACCTTCCAGGACGTAGCATTTGATAAAGAACTGATGGTTTTTAAAGAAGTGCACATTGCACTGAAGAAAGTGGTGAAAAGCTAATTGAAATGTTTCAACAAACTGATACAGTGCTGGAGGTGCTCATTCAACTACGTCAAGAAATATGGAAGACAGTTACCTGGTCAGCTGATTGAAAGAGATCTATATTTTTGCCCATTGCAAAGAAAGGTAACCTAATGGAATGTGAAAAATCATTGAATATCAATAATATCACATGCAAGTACAATTTTGCTGAAGATAATTTAAAACTGGTTGAAGCAGTACATCCTCAGGGAGCTGCCAGATATTCAAACCATTTTCAGAAGACAACTTGAAATAATCATTGCTGTGGCTCTTAGCTAAAAGCATGGAATACTAGGAAAATATATATAGTTTTTAATTATTGTGGTTTGTTGACTGTGCAAAGCACTGCCTTGTGAGATCATAATAAATCATGGATAACATTGATTAGAATAGGAATTCCAGAATTCTTCACTATCCTCACTAGGAACCTACATATAGACTGAGAGGCAGTTATTTGAACAGAACAAGGGGATATTGAATGGTTCAAAATTAAGACAGGTTTATGTCAGGGTTGTATTGTTTTACCATACATATTCAATTTGTATATTGGGCAAATAATCTTAGAAACTGAATTATATGAAGAAGAACCTGTCATTAGGAGTGGGGAAGACTCATTAACAACCTGCA
This sequence comes from Chrysochloris asiatica, assembly GCF_000296735.1. Taxonomy (NCBI): domain Eukaryota; kingdom Metazoa; phylum Chordata; class Mammalia; order Afrosoricida; family Chrysochloridae; genus Chrysochloris; species Chrysochloris asiatica. The sequence continues at coordinate 5,311,196 of NW_006408671.1, forward strand.
ATATGCAGATGGCCTTACTTGTTACACAAGTGAAGAACTTGAAATACTTGCAGATGAAGATCAAAGCCTTGAGTATATATTGCACCTCAACATAAATTATATAAAAATCCTCACAGAGGAACTGATAAGTTACATTATGATAAATGGAAAAAAGATTGAGATTGTAAAATACTCCATTTTGCTTGTATCCACAATCTTGTCTTCATTTATCATGATGTTATTTATAGGTTCAATTGTGAGGATTTTTTTTTTTTTTCTTTACATTGAGGTAAAATCTATACTGAGGTTGCAGTTAATAAAGGCAGTGCTACTTTGTGGAGGCAGGTCTTACCCATTCATATTTTCAGTGCCTTCCAACCTTATAGAGTCATCTTCCAGTGCTATTATAGACACATTTCACTGCTTTTCCTAAGGCTTCAGTGGTTAACACTTCAGAAGTGATTTGTCTCTCCTTAGTCGTCTGGAAGCTCCATTAAAACCTGTCCACCATGGGTGACCCTGTTGTTAACTCTATCATGAGATCACCAACATCATATCACCAAGTTCATATTTTCCAAATATATCTTTCCTCTTTCCAACTTTCACATTCCAATCACCAGTAATAATCAATGGATCTTTACTTCATGTTTGATGAATTTCAGAATAAATGATTTGTAAAACTCTTCAATTTCTTTATCATTATTTTTAGTAGTAATTACATACTTTTAATAACAGTTGTATTAACTGGTGTTAATTCTAAGTTGTGGATATTATCCTATCATAGACAGAATTGTACTTCAATATTGATCTTGAACTTCTGTTTTTAACAATCAATATTCAGTTTGTCATTCCCAGAATAGTAAAATATATGACTATCTGATTAAAAAAAGCAGTTCACTTCAGTTCACAAGTACTATGATATTGATGTTTATGAGCTTTATTTCATTTTTGATGTCTTTCAATTTTCCTAAACTTATATTTCATACATTCTCCATTCTTATTGTTAAAGGAGGTTTGCAGATATGTGCTCATTTTTAGTTGTGCACTTCAGCAAATGAAGTTCCTAATAACTTTCCCCCATCTACATCATTAAGGTTAACTCTACTTTGAGGAGGCAGATCTTTCCCAATCATATTTTGATCACTTTTGAAACTGAGGGTCACATCTTCTAGTACTATATCAAACGTTTTGATGCCATTCTTAAGATTTTCATTGGCAAGCTATTCAGAAGTGATCTGAGTCTCTTCTTTACTAATTTGTTTTGGTCTGGAAGATCCACTCAAACCTGTCTGCAGTGGTGACCTACTTATACTTAAAATACCAGCAGTATAACTTCCTGTGCCACAGCAACACTTGTGCCACCACAATATGACAAAGTCACAGAAGAGTGGTGGTATGAAAGAACATATCCTTATCTAAAGTTACACCACTCGTCTGTCTGTCGTGCTGTGGTGGTTTGAGTTGCTGTGATTCTGAGGGCTATGCCACCGGTGTTTTAAATAACCAGCAGGGTCACCCATGGTGGAAAGGTTT
>NW_006408671.1:5315442-5324890 GCF_000296735.1 Chrysochloris asiatica
TCAATGGCACCTGACAACAACAACAACAACAAAGTTACAATTCTGAACAGAACTCAAACTAGTATTTTGTACATATTATGACAATATCAAGGATAAATGTGTTTCCCTGTTGTCTTTATTGTTGTTAGGTGCCACGAAGTTGGTTCCAATTCATAGAGACCCTATGCAAAAGAAAACAAACATCTTCTCAATCTTGCTCAATCTTCATAATTATTGCAATGTTTGAGACTGTTATTGCTGTCACTCTGGCAATCTATCTTGCTAGGAGTCTTTCTCTTTCTTTTGGATGGACTCTCCACCTTTTATAGCATAATGTATTTTTCCAGACAGTGGCCCCTCCTGATAATACGTCCAAAATACCAGAGACTAATTCCATTATTTTCCCTTCTAAGGGCTATTCTAACTGTGCTTATTCCAAGACATTTTGGTTTGTTCTTCTGGCGATCCATATGCTTTCAGTATTCTTCACCACTATTCTTCATAATGCAAATGCATCAGTTTTGGTACTGTCTTCCTTATCATTGTACACCATTCATATGAATATTACACAACAAAAAATATCCTTTTTTGAGTCAGGTACAACTTCCTTCTGAAACTAACATCTTTGCTTTTGAATACTTTAAAGAGGCTTTGTGAAGCAGATTTGCCTAATACAAAGGGTCACTGGATTTCTTGACTCCTGCTCCCAAGAATATTGATTGTGGATCCCAGCAAATTGAAATCTCTGACTACTTCAGTCTTTTTTTCCATCTATCATAATGCTATTTATTGGTAAAGTTGTGAAGACTTTCATTTTCTTTTCATTGACACGAAATCCATTCTAAAGACTGTGGTCTTTAATCCTCTTCAGTAAGTACTCTTTACTTTCAGCAAGCAAGGTTGTGGCATCTGCATTGTTGTTGTTGCTAGTTGTTAAGTGCTAGTTGTTAAGTTGTAGAGTTGATTCCAACCCATAGCAATCCTGCATAGGGTTGCCAAGGAGCAGCTGGTGAGCTTGAACCACTGACTTTGCAGTTCAAACTAATTTTGTAGTCCAACGTATTATCCCACAACATCACATCAAGACTCTATGTCATCTGCATTTCCAGATTATCAGTGAGTCTTACTACAATCCTGATGCCACATTCTTCTTCATATAATCTATCTCTTGGATTATTTACTAAGCATACAGATTGAACAAGTGTGGTGAAAGGATAAGAGCTTGACACAAATTTTTTCTTATTTTAAGCCATTCAGAATGCCCTGGTCTGCTCAAATCAGTAGAAAATATACCCTTAGAAAACATAAAGTATCTTGGGATGCCCTATTGTGGCATTCTGACTTCTTTTGATGTATAGTTTGGGGACCATATCTGTGGTGAACAAATTAATTAACACATTAATAAGGTGATTAAAAAAACCCACAACAACTGTTGATAGTGAATTGTGTACTTGTAGGTGTGAGAAGGACATAAATTATGCAAAATCTTGGCTCAGGATATAAATTCTACATCTGATCAAGAGGATAGGAGCACTAGTGGCACAGTGAGTTGAGTATATGGACTTTTATCTGAAAAAGTGACTTAAATTCAACAGATCTTCCATAGGATAAAGATGAGGCAGTCATAAAGATTTACAGCTTCAAAAATTCTAAGGAGCAGTTCACCTCTGTCCTAAAGCTTCCTTATGTGTTTGAGCTCACTCAAAGAAAATGGGTTTGATTTAGTTTTAATCATGACATAGCTTTAGGCAAATCAAAAAGAGCTACTTTAAAACAAAACAGAAAAAGACAAAAACAAAACAAAACCCAGAGAAACAACAGAGGAATAGTAGTTGCCTTATAAAAGAAACAATCTATAATGATTGTAGGGGGAGGAGGAAATGATACATGCACTAGGTAGACATGCGTTGACTCGGATGACAGGGCAGGCAGTACACAACCAGAGGAATGTTGGCCAAGGAAAGATTGGGGTGGCAGGAGAGAAATGGAAGAATGCAGTGGTTAAAGTGAATAGAGGTAAATGCTGTTAACTGCTGGTGCATGAATGTGATTGCAACCCATGTAATGAAGCAAAGTATATGGCATGTTGAATGTAAAACTGATGATCTGCTCTGTAACCCTTCACCCAATTCATAATAAGCAGTTTAAATTAAAAAATACTTTAAAAGAAAAAAATAACAAAACAGTCGTTTAATAACATGTAAAGTCTGAGTGTGGCACCCTAGGAAAAGCACTCGTCTCAAGATCAGTTTGAACTTCAAGTTTGGCAGTTCAAACTCATCATCTGCTCCTCAGAAACCCTGTACAAGATCATTATGATTCAGAACTGACTTAGGGGCACATAAGTAACAACAATGTAACTCTGAGAAATTATTCTAGATAAAGGGGGAATGAAGCTATGAAACTATATGACAATTAAATATAATACTTGATACTAAAGTGAATCCTTCACTTGGAAAAAAGAATTTTTTTTCTTTTCGTGTGGTGTTGTGGATTAATGTGTTGGACTGCACAGTCAGCAGTTCAAGTTCATCAGCTGGTCCTTGGAAACCTTATACAGGATCACTATGGGTTATAACCAACTAGACATCATTTAACAACAAATATTTATATATACATATATATGTAGGATCTTGCTACGCAACTGGAAAACTAGAATATGGGAAACATTTTAGATAAACATAATGCATCAATTGATATTCATAATGGTATGTTTATTGTGCAAAGTAATAGTTTTACTCTTAGGAGAGGAAATACATACTAAAATAATAAGAACAAAGGATAATGATATACAGACTTATTCAGGTCAGTCATCAAATATGGTAAAATGTTAACAGCAAGTCACCACAGATGCATTAGTATTCTCTGTAATATTATATAAATTTTTATAAGTTTGAATTAATTTACACATATTGTTGTTATGTTTGTGAAGTGCCAGCATGTTTATTTTGACTCGTAGCGACCCTATATAGATTTTCTTAGAGTAGATAGTGGGTTTGAACCACCCACCTTGTGGCTAACAGTGCTTTTCCTACAGTATGACACAATGACTACTATTTAAGCATACAGTAAAAATAAAACATATGTATTTTAAGACTATATGTTTGTACGAAGAGAAGTTTTTATCACATTAGAAATTCTGTGAGAAGTAAAATATTTTGATATTTTACCCTGTATTTATTTACTGATATTTGTGTTTTGGAGTCCTACTGTGGTGTGGTGCTGTAAGAAAAGCAATGGACAGTTAATCACAAGGTCTGTAATTTAAGCCTATGAGAATGATTACATCTCAACCCGTGTGGCTATGAAACCAAATTAATTGCATTTAACCACCACAAGAAAGGTCTTTACATAAAATAATATATATCAGAATTATCTTAAATATAGCTGAAAATATCTTCCTATTTTGTCTTTAACCATAATGTGTTTCCTTAATGCTGATTTTTGTCACTAATTCCATCATTTTCCTTTCGTGTTTCTTATATTCAAACCAACTAATTATGCATGCTTATTATTCATTCAATTTTGAGCTAATTAGATTGTAAATAACTTGATCTCTTTCATATTTTAATCTCTATCTTAAAATAATGTGCATGTTTAATTAAAGTGGAAACACTAATAAATTAAAATTACAACCTCATATATTTTAAAAATACATAAAATACTATTTTATATCTTTTGAAATTAACACAAATTGAACATAGATAATGTTCAATCTGGTGTACTTACACACAAGTTTTAATCTTGACATAATGGAGGAAGAAATATTTGATTGAAAGCAGTGGCTTACGATTGTGATTATCCTAAAAAACTATCCTCACTTCTCTTAGTTTATGGAAGATACAAGAAAGTGAAATATCACCTGATCATCATAATCAATACTATTTCAAAATCAAAGGACAGGGTGTGGGAGATAAGCCTATTCTCTCAGAAGAATCTGAGTCACAAAAATTTAACGGGAAGTGTTTTAGGCTAGATTCTAGAGAAGCAAAAGCAGTGAAATGTATATTTGCATATATAAAGCTAAGTGTATATCTAGGAAATGGCTCACACATTGTAGACATGAGGAAGTTCCACGAGTCCAAGGCTGATGAAACAAGATCATCAGGTCAGATTTTAAACAGGTCCAGCAGGCAGGCATGCAGTCAGGTAAGAAGGAAGGCTGCTGATGACTCTTAGGATCAGCAGATAATAGAACAGACAATTGACTCAAGTCCAAGGAACAGGAGATCATAGCATGAGCTAGATTTAAGATCCAGATGCAGGAGCAAGCAAGCAAGCGTTGCCTAAGTGTCTAATAAACCCATAGGAAAACTTCCTTTCAACTGATTGTGTACTCATAGTAGACCTCATGACAGAATTGATTATATTGTATTAGATCTTAACATGGGAATGACTACAACTCAACTACCAAATTACTAAGAATTCTGGGCTAGTCAAGTTGACACAAAACATTAACTCTCATAGAAAGCAAAATAGATCATTTTCATTTAAATTTCTAAATAAAAGAATATCTGTATTAGAAACATTCAGTGCTTTCTTTTCCTTAAAAGAAAGACAGTATGTCCATATTTTACCTTAATATCCTCCCCATATTTCCATAGCAACTTCATGTAACCCACCTAAAATTTGGAATTCTTTCCACTGTGTCCTCTGTAAATACATACCTTAAGTATATCAATATTTTTTTGGAGTATTCCATGCTTTAACTAAAAAATACTTCTTTTTTTCAGTCACTACTTTGCCTGCAGTCCTATGCATTCATTATGATTCTAACACCATCCCTGAACCTTATCTTTGATGGCTGTGTTTCAATATAATCCTGATCATCTGTATGATCAACTGCTTTGAAAACAAAAAACATCTGTACTGCTGTGGAAAAATGACTCAATAAATTGGAGCATTATCACAATATATGCTACTATTGAAAACTACAAAACTGATCATGTTCTCTTGCCTTATCAGGAACCCTACATAATTTGTTTTGTTAACTATTTACTTTTCAATGAACCCTTTTAATTAGCAATGAAACATGTTCATAATCTTACCATCCATTGTCATTGAGTCAATTCTGACTCATAGTCACCCTGCAAAGCAACAGAATTGCTACTTATAGTTTCCAAGATTGTAAATATTTACAGGAGCAGACAGACTAATCTTTCTTCCTCAAAGTAGCTAATGGAATTGAATCACTGACATTGTGGTTAGCAGCCTAATGCTTAAACCACAACAAAAGCAGAGCTCTACTGGACCCTATGCAACCACCATAAACTATCAAAAGAATCAATGCCTTTGAATTGTGATACTGACAAATAATATTAAATATACCATGGGCTGTCAGAAAGAACAAATCTGGAAGAAGCTGGAAAAAGTGCAGCCAGAATATCCTTTGTTGTTGTTGTTAGGTGCCATCAAGTCAGTACCGACTCATAGTGACCCTATGCACAACAGAACAAAACACTGCCCGATCCTGGGCGAGCCTCACAACTGTTGGCACGCTTGAGTCCATTGATGCTGCCACTTTGCCAATCCATCTCGCTGGGTGTCTTCCTCTTTTTCTCTGACCCTCTACCTTACCAAACATAATATCTTTGTCAGGAGTGACTGGTCCCTCCTGACAATATGTCCGAAGTATGAGAGATGAAGTTTGGCCATCCTGAACTCCAAGGAGCACTCTGGCTGCACTCTTTCCAAAACAGATTTGTTGGTTCTTTTGGCAGTCCATGACACTTTCAATATTGTCCTCCAACACCATAACTCAAAAGCAGCACTTCTTGTACAGTCTACCTTATTCACTGTTCAGTTTTTGCATGCATATGAGGTTATTGAAAATAGCATGGCTTGAGGCAGGCGCACTTTAGTCCTCAAGCTGATATCTTTGCTCTTCAACACTTTTAAAAGGTCTTGTACACCCGATTTGCCTAATGCAATACATCGTCTGATATCTTTACTGCTGCTTTGATGAGTGTTGATAGTTGATTCAAGAAGAATGAAGTTCTTGACAACTTCAATATGTTCTCCATTGATAAGAATGCTTTTATTGGTTCAGTGGTGAGGAGTTTTGTTTTCTTTCCATTGAGATTCAATCCATACAGAAGGCTGTAGTCTTTGTTCTTCGTCAATCAGTAAGTACTTTAAGTCCTATTCACTTTCAGCAAACAAGGTAGTATCATCTGCATATTACAGGTTGTTAATGAGTCTTTCTCCAATCCTGATGCCATGTTTTTCTTGAGCATACAGTTTGAATAAGTATGGTGAAAGAATACAACCCTGTCGCACACTGTTCTTAACTTTAAATGATTCAGTATTCTCATGTTCTCTTCGAACAATTGCCTCTTGGTCTGTGTATAGATTCCTCATGAGCACAATTAAGTATTTCAGAATACTCAAACTTTGCAAAGTTGTCCATAGCTTGTCACGATCCACACAATCAAAAGCTTTTACATAGTCAATAAAGCACAGGTAAACATCTTTCTGGTATTCACTGCTTTCAGCCAAGATATATTGAACATCAGCCATGATACCCTTCATCCTACATCCTCTTCGGAATCTGGCTTGAAACTGAAAGTTCTCTGCCACTGTATGCTAGCAGTATTTCTGTACTACCTTTAGTAAAACTTTACTCACATGGGATATCAAAGATATTATATGATTATTTCTGCATTCCATTGGGTCACCTCTCTTTAGAATGGGCAGAAATACGGATCTCTTCAAAAGAGTTGACCAGATAGTTGTCTTCCAAATTTCTTGGTAGAGATCAGTGAGTGACTCCAGTGCTGCCTCACTTTCTTGAAATATTTCAATTTGTATTCCATGAATTTCTTTGCTAATTTCTTCCATGTACCTTGGAATTCTTCTTTCAGGGTCATTGGTTCTTGATCATATGCTACTTCTTGAAACAGTTGAACATCAACCATTTCATTTTGGTACAGTGACTCTCTGTATTCCTTCCATCATCTTTTGATGCTTTCTGCATCATTCAATAATTTGCCCAGATAATCCTTCAATAATGAACATCGAGGCTTTAATTTTTTCTTCAGTTGCCTCAGCTTGAGAAAAGCTCATGGTGTCCCCCCCCCCCTTTTTTTTTTAACTCCAAGAATTCCGCTTAGAAGAGAACATAATGAGACTTTGTCTCATATCCTTGAATTTGTTATCAAAAGGGACTATTTTCTTGGGAAGTATGTAATGCTTCATAGAGGATCAGTGAATAAGGATCTTCATGGGGATGACTAAAACAATGAAGTTAAACATAGGAACAGTTGTGAGAATTGGACAAGAGGAAGCAATGTTTCATTCTGTTGCAAAAGAGTTCCTACAAATTGGGACTAATTCAAAGGCATCTAACAACAAAATTCCCTTTGGCAAAATAAAATTTCTTTAAAGACTGGCTAATAAGTTTTCTTCAGTTTCCCATTTCATTTTTACTCCTTAATCTAATTTACCCTGTTTTCTATTGCAACCATTACATCCAAATAACACTTACTCTAATTCCTCAGGGCTTCTGGGGTTATATTTTTAGGCATATTAATTACCTTATGGATCACTTCCTTTGAAATATTTTCTTTGAATTTTGATATGAAAATTCTATTCTTTTATTTTTTATATCATCTTCTAGATCATTCTATGTCAATCCGAATATTTGAGTTGCTTAAATCTCAGCATTTTATCAATTCTTCTTTCAGTATCACTTACTATGTGTTAATAGCTTCCATTTTCCATCTTTATGCCAATGTTTTTCACATGAATATTGACTTTTTTAGTCAGTGCTCACTTAAACACTGTCCACTGAAATAACTAGAGAAGTTAGACAATTATTTTCACACAGTACACACATGGGTATTTATAAAGCAAATAAGCAAAGGCCAATTTTATAACTGCTTTAATATATTTCAAATCAACTTAGAATTTCCTCTTCTGTACCTTCCTAATCCTAGAAAATAAACTATTTCCTCCAGTGTTTCCTACCACAGTCATCAAGACCAGTATCCATCATCAAGAACATAAGAGATACAGAGAAGCTGCACTTATTTGACTTCATGTATTTTATTCTTTAATCACCAAATCTTCTATATCTCCAAAATATCCTGATAACTCAACTTAATTTTCTTTCTATTGTTAACACAGTAGTTCAACCACCATCATGCACACACCTACTCTCTTTTGTATTCAATTTTCTATTGATCTTATTTTCTAACTTGCACCTGCAAGTATTATTCATTGCAGCTCCAAAAATACAAATATTTCCTTTTATCCATGTGTTACATATTTTATGTTTTTTTTTTTTTAATTTTCTGCTTAAAATATACAGTCTCTTCTACTCTGTTCTCACATTTACAATCATGTCCATAGTCCATACTTAACTAACTTTAATCCTTTAGCTAGATTTAAATATTGCTCCATCAAGAGTCCTTTCCTCCTTAACTAACAAGAGTAAACAAATCCCTTGTCTTCATAAAAATTATAGATTTATGACATTTCATTCACCAAACTTGCATGTTTATATTTATTTATTCTTTTACATTGTAATATTCATAAGGACAAATCTCTATCTTATGTTTTCTAACTATTCTATCCCTAGTGACTATCCCAGTCTCTGTCACAAAGTAGGAACTTAACTACTATTTTGACAGTTAATGAAAAATGTGAGGACAAAAAGGCTTTGTTTTGGGCAATGAAAATAATTAAGTATTCATTTTCTTTATTTAATACAAAGAAACATACAACTTAGTTAAATATGAGGCCAAAAAAATTCTGATTCTGAATATACTATGTTAGTCTTTTGTAAGGGGAAAAAGGGGTATGCATATTTAAGGGTCACAAGGGATACTTATATAATGGGTAAAGTGTTCTATAATGTTTTAAACCCAATTAGATGTATTCTTTGAAGAATAATTCCAATAATTCATACGGAGGTTTAAAGCAATTCAGTGAAGGCAATTCAATAAAAAACTAAAACAATTTTTTCATTGTTTTTACAAAACTTACTAAAGTATCAGAAATTGTATCACAAACCCAGAATCTGGAAATGTCAGTCATCTGAAAAAGAGAAAAATGAAGCTCCTAGGATAATGCAAGGGATTTGTTTCAGGAACTGGTATATAGCTGACCCTGTAAGGAATGTTGATTTATTCTAGGTATGTGGATTGTAAAATATCAGGAATATGTAGCCAGGAAGATAATTACAGATTCTATGTCTTAAGTGAGGTTTATAAAAAATTTAATTGTGAATAATTCATAGCTAAATCCTTTGATGCATGTCTGAAATGTAAATGTTTTGTTTGTTGATTTAAAGTAATCCATATGGTTTAGAACCAGATGTTTAGATGACAGAATAGATAATTTGTTCTAAAATTTAGGAACCCAAGTGTACTCCTGCCTTGTTTAAAGATAGCATTAAGATGCTAGGGAAGCTAGGTGCCAATGGCTTGATATTATTTATAAAATCCATAAATGGCATAAAAATATG
>NW_006408671.1:5326003-5334112 GCF_000296735.1 Chrysochloris asiatica
TTATTAATGAATCTTCCTTAAATCCTGTTGCCACATTTTTCTTCAGAAAATCTAGCTTCTCAAATTATTTGCTCAGCATACAGGTTTAATAAGTATGGTGATAGAATACAACCCTGTTACACACCTTTCTTAATTTTAATCCATTCAATGTTCCCATTTTCTGTTTGAACAACTACCTCTTGTTCCATGTACAGATTCCTCATGAGCACAATGAAGCCTTCCAGAATACTCATATTTCACAATATTGGTCATAGCTTATCATGATTCACACAATCAAAAGCCTTTGTGTAGTCAATAAAGCACAGGTAAACATCTTTCTGATATTCTCTACTTTCAGCCAAGATCTATCAGACATCAGCAATGATATCTGTCATTCCACATCCTCTTTTGAATCCTGCTTGAACCTCTGGAATACTGCTGCAACAGTTTCTGTATTACTGTTAGTAAAACTTTACTCTCATGGGCTATCAAAGATAATTTCCTATGATTTCCTCATTCCATTGGGTCACCTCTCTTTGGAAGGGGCACAAATATGGATCTCTTCCAGTCAGTTGGCCAGATAGTTGTCTTCCAAATTTCTTGGTATAGATGAGTGAGTTCCTCTTGTTCCGCCTCAATTTCTTGACGAATTTTCAATTTTTTCCCATCAATTCCAGGTGCCTTGTTTTTTCCAATTTTTTCAATGCACCTTGGACTTCCTCCTGCAGTATCATTGGCTCTTCATCATATGCTACATTTGAAACGGTTGAACATCAACCATCTCTTTTTGGTACAATGACTGTGCATTCCTTCCATATTCTTTTGATGCTTTGTACATCATTTAATAATTTGTCCAGAGAATCCTTCAGTAACAGAAGTCGAAGCTTTAATTTTTCTTCAGTTTCCCCAGTTTAAGAAATGCTGAGCATGTTCTGCCCTTTTGGTTTTCTGACTCCAGATCTTTGCAGGTTTTGTTGTAATATTAGTCTTTGTCATCTCGAGCTCACCTTTGAAATTTTCTGCTCAGCTCTTGCACCTCCTAGTTTTTTCCCCCATTTTCTTTAGTATCTTATGCTGGAGAGCAAGTTTCTGTATCTCTTCTGACATCCATTTTGATCTTTTCCTTCTTTCTTGTCTTCTTAATGACTTTTTTGTTTTTTTTTCCTGTATGATGTTCTAGATGACATGCCATCATTCTTCTGGTCTTCGGTCTTTAATGTGCCAAATATGTTCTTCAGATGATCTCTAAATTCAGGTGGGATATATTCAAGGTCATATTTTGGCTTTCATGGACTTGTTTTCATTTTCTTCAACTTCAGTTTGAATTTGCATATGAGCAATACATGGTCTGTTCCACAATCTGCCCCTGGCCTTGTTTTGGCTGATGATAGGGGCTTTTCCAATTTTCTTTCTACAGATGTTGTCAATTTGATTTCGGTGTTCCATCTGGTGAGATCCATGTTTGTGGTTGTCTCTTATGCTGTCTAAAGAAGGTATTTGAAATAAACAAATCATTGCTTTTTCAGAATTCTATCATGTGTTCTCCAGCATCACTTCTATTACCAAGGCCATATTTCCAACTACTGATCCTTCCTCTTTGCTCCCAACCTTTGCATTCCAATCACCAGTAATGATCAATACATCTTGATTGCATGTTTGATCAATCTCAGATTGAAAAATTTGGTGGAATTCTTCTATTTCATCCTCACTGGCTTTAGTGGTTGGTGTGTAAATTTGAATAATAGTGGTATTAACTAGTCTTCACTGTAGGCACATGGATATTATCCTATCACAGGCAACATTGATCTCATGACTGGTCTGGATATGTTCTTTTTGATGATGAATGCAACACCATTCTTCTTCAATTTGTCATTCCCGCATAGTTATCCATGTGATTGTCAGAGTCAAAATGATTAATACCAGGCCATTTCAGCTCACTAATGCCTAAGATTTTGATGTTTATGTGTTCCATTTCATTTTTGACAATTTTCAATTTTCCTAGACTCATACCTCGTACATTCCATATTTCGATTATTAATGGATGTTTACAGCTGTTTCTTTTCATTTTGAGTTGTACCCCATCAGCAAATGAAGGTCCTATAAGCTTTACTCCTTTTACATCATTATGGTCAACTCTACTTTGAGGAGGCAACTTTTACCCAATTGCATTTTGAGTGCCTTCCAACCTGAGGGGCTCATTTTCTGGCACTGTATCTGACAATGTTTCTCTGCTATTCATAAGGTTTTCAGTGACTAAATATTCAGAAGTAGTTTGTCACTCCTTGCTAGTCTGTCTTCACCTGGAAGCTCATCTGAAACCTCTCCACCATGGGTGACCCTGCTGGTATTTTAAGGACCTGTGGCAAAGCTTTCATAATCAGAGCAACTCACAAGCCACCACAGTACAACAAACTGACAAATGAGTAGTGTCATCTGCTCTTAACTCCTCTGAAATAATTTATAGTAACTATGTATTAATAAAAAATATATGGTAATATATTATTATATCTTTAGATTATTTATCTTTTTTACTATATGCTCTTTAAAACAGTGAACTTTAGTTTTAATTGTACGTTATCTGGACTTATTTTTATATAATCTGAACAAAGTTGGAATTAATTTGAATAAGTTCATGTATTGATTATATGTTGCTATTATTAAATACCTGTTGAGTCAATTCCAACTCTAAGCAATCCATTATAGGGTTTCTAATGAATGTCTGGGGGGTTTGAAACTGATGAACCTATCGTTAGTAGTCCAATGCTTATCCTATAACCCATACCAGTATGCTGCAATTTGCTGTTGCTAATTGTATATGCCATACAGTTTAATCCCAATTACTTAAATCATAAATAATTAAGTAAATAAATGAATAGTCAAGAAGTTTGGCAGTTATTTACGTATAAGAAGCTAAGCTTTTTAAATAGTCCCATTAATTAAGGATCTGTATTAACTTAAATGATTTAACTAAAAAATATTTCTTAACTCTAACGATCAGAGCTATACTGCTACCCACAGGCTGGTGGTTTAAGCACACTAGCTGTGTCAAGGATAAAGATAAGGTCCTCTGTTTATGCAAATATTTACAACCTCTGATACCTTACACGGGTCACTATGAGTCAGAGTTCACTAGACAACACATAACAACTACAACAACAAACATTCAATATGCCACAATGATAGTTGAGAAATGCAAATATTAATCAGACTGAATCAGCATTCTCAGGAAATTACAGTCTATTGAGAAGAAATAGAAACATAAATAGAAAAAAAAAAGATTTATTTTGAATCTCTCACAGTCCTCACACATTATCTTGAATAATAATCACAAACATGCTGCTATTGCCAGAGAATAATGAAAAACACTAAGATGTCATTTAAGGCATGAATAGTTTTAACTCTGTTATTTTAAACTTTGAGGTATCTGGATAACATAACCAATAAAATACCCAGTTACTAGCCAAAGGTTCATAGTTCAAATCCACCCAAAGTTGTTTTGTAAGACAGGCCTAAGGATCTACTTCTGAAAGGGCACATAATTCAAAACTTTATGGAGCTAGTATATTCTACACTCATGGGGTAATCATAAATCATGATCTAACAAACAAACAACAGCATTTTAAACTGCTTATTCTTTGACATTCTTCCTCCAGATAAGACTTACATATGTTGATAACAAAACTAGGCATAATATTGATCCCTTTTTCATCTTTCCTTAAACATAGTAAAAAAATTCTAATTGGACATCTTTCTAAATTTATATAATTACTTTCTCTCAAAATCTTACATATTCTGCTAGAACCTTGTGGGGACTATGTCTGACTTCCTCTGGCTTTACAAGGGAGAAAGAGAATCAAAATCATAATTAGCCTAAGACCGATTCCTTTGAAGTGGAGGTGAGACTTTCCTTCATCTGCCACCCTTCTTTACCCTATTCTGATCCCAACTATCCCTCCCACAGCATTCTATGCTTCACATCTGGGTACAAAAATACAATGCAATGACAACATAGAACTAATAACAGTAGGCATTATTCAGTTTATTTGGGAAGTGAACAGGGTACAATTCAGGATCAGAAACTCATGATACAGCAATCCCCCAGTCAATAATGCTTATTGTCTGCCATACTTTGGACATGCCTCATTCCTCTCAACCATGTGATCTTGCAGTCTCTTCCCTGTTCAGGCAAGTGTTACTAAGTTAAAGGGCATTCTGCAAGCCAGCCTCCTTCCCATTTGCACTCAGCTCTCCATGACCACAAGTGCTTTGTCTCTCCATACTGCCACTTCTGTCACCCCCTCTATTTTTGTTGGTAGGGATCTCAAACTTCACTAATTTTCTTCTTCCTTGGTAATCCTAGGATAGACAATTCCTATTTCTCAGATGGCTCCATTTAAACCTATAAGAATTCAAAACTAAGAAGTTCAGGCCTTAGAGTACTGTGCAACTTTTTTACATGGTGCCATCTGATCACTTAGTGAGAAATAAGAAGACATTGGATAGCAAAGTCATATCAAGTAAATTAAACATACCACTTATGGTCATCAAAAAGTTGTTCTAGAAAATTTATTGCAACCCTATCTCCAATCCGGAAACTAACCATAGTCAGTCAAAAAAGCTCACCACTTTTTATCTGTCAGTTTGTCATACTGTTGTAACTAGTGTGTTGTTGGAAGATATGTCCCTTGCGTATCAAATGTCAAAAGGTAAGTGATCGAGGGCAAGTTTCAACAGAGATTTCAGCCAGGAAAGATTAGAGAGAAAAAAATTGGAATTGGAAATCTCTTTCTAAAAAAAATAAAAATAAACATGCAAGCCACCACTCATCCATCAGTTTGTTGTACTGTGGTGACTTGCATGTTGCTATGATTCTGGAATCTATGTCACAGTAATTTAAATATCAAAAGGAGTTAGCTCCAACTACCAACTTTGTGATTACAAGTTAAGTACTTATCCTACAGCACCAAACCAAGACACCAGGAAAAAATGGAGTTTGTCAAAAGTAAAATGGAATGCTGAAAGATTGATATGCTAAGAATTAGTGAGCTGATATGGACTGGTTTTGAAAATTTTGAAGTAAACATACATATGGCCTACAATACAGGGACTGACACATTGAAGATGCATGATATCACACTTACTGTTTAAAATAATACTTTGGGTTTGATACATGATGGAGCTTAAATACATTATGTTGCATGAAAGAAACCAATCACAAATTTAGGTTTATGTAGAAATACACTTAAATAAAAATATAAGTAAAGGTGAATGTGCAAGACCAAAGTTTATTAGTGGTTACTATGGGTGGTAAAGTATAAAAAAAGAGATGTCACTTTGAGAAGTAAGGTGCACTTGACTGACTCAGGGTATTTTTAATCCTGACGTATTGATGGTCTATGGTTCAAAAGTATCTGCAGCTCCTCAGAATCCCTATGCAGGGTGCCCAGCAGTAGAAATAAACTATTTGATACTTAACAACCATAAACAGAATGCATGTGGAAGCTGGACAATTAATAAGAATATTGGAGAAGAATTGATGTCTTTGAATTATGATTTTGACAAAGAATATTTTATGTGCCATGGATTCTCAAAAGACTAAATCAATCTGTTTTGGAAGAAGTGTAGACAGAATGCTCCTGAAAAGGGAGAATGGCAAAACTTCACCTCATGTATTCTTAAAATATTATTTGTTGTTGTTAGATGCCCTCAAGTTAGCTACAAATTTGAAGAACACAACAAAGCACTGCACAATCTGTGGCAACATCACAATCATTGCTACCCTTGAGCCTACTGCTTTTGTCACTGTGCAAACCCATCTTGTTGGTGGTCTTCCTCATTTTTTGTTGATCCTCCACTTTACCAAGCATGTTTTCCTTCTCAAAGGACTGGCATCTCCTGATAATATTTCTTACTTATGAGAGATGAAGTCTAGGCATTTTGGCTTCTAAGAAGCATTCTGGCCATACTTCTACCAGCAGCTTTGTTTGCTCTTCTGGAAGCCCATGGCAGTTTTTGTATTCTTCTCCATCACTGTAACTCAAATGCATCAATTCATATACAGTCTTCATTATTCATTGTCCAAAATTCACATGCAAATGAGGCTATAGAAAATAACATGACCAGGTGCACCTTAGTCCTCAAACTAAACCCCTTTCTTCTTGAACACTTTGCAACAGTGTAGTCTAATGTAACACATCATTTACTTTCTTTGCTGCTGCTTCCAAGACTGTTGATGGTGGATCCAAGCAAAATGAAGTTTTAGACAATGTCAATCTTTTCTCCATTTATATGAATATTGTTCATTAGTCCAGTAGGAAGGATTTTTGTTTTCTTTAAGTTGAGGTGCAACCCATATTGAATGCTGTTGTGTTTGATCTTCATCAGTAAATATTTCAAGTCCTCTTCATTTCTGTAAGCAAGGTTTATCATCTGCACATCACTGGTTCTTAATGAGTCTTCCTCTAATCCTGACACCATGTTTTTTGTTTTCGTATAATCCAGTTTCTCAGATTATTTCTCAGCATGATGACTGAATAATCATAGTGAAAGAATACAACCTGGCACAAAACTTTCCTGGTTTAAAACCATTTAGTGTCTCCCTGTCCTGCTCAAACAACTGTCCCTTGGTCTATGTACAGGTTCTTCACCAGCACAATTAAATATTCAAAAATGTGCATTCTCCACAACAATGTTTTCCTTAGCTTATCATTATCCACATAGTCAAAAGGCTTTGCATTGTCAATAAAGCACAGGAAACAACTTCCTGATATTCTCTGCTTTCAGTTAGAATCCATCTGACATCAGCAATGATATCCCTTGTTTCATGTCCTCCCATGATCTGGCTTGAACCTCTGGAAGGTCCCTGGCAATGTACTATTGAAACAATTTTTGAATTATATTAAGCAAAATTGTACTTGTATGTTATCATAGTAATGTTATCTGATGATTTCTGCATTCTGTTTGGTCACCTCTCTTTGGATGTGCACAAAAATGGATCTCATCTGATCATAGATCAGTGAGCGCCTCCAGTACTGCATCAGTTTGCTGAAATATTTCATTCCTCATCAATTCTCAGGGCCTTGTTTTTTACCAATGCCTCCAATATTTATTGGAACTCTACCTTCAGTACCTTTGCCTCTTGATTATATGTTTCTTCTTGAAATATTTGAATGTCAGACATTAATTTTTTGCACGATGACTTTTTGGTACAATGACTCTGTGTATCCCTTCCATCTTCATTACCTTCTTTCTGCATCATTCAATATTTTACCCACACAATCCTTAAGTATTACAAGTTGAACATTAATTATTTTCTCCAGCTTATAAAATGCTGAGTGTGTTCTTCTCTTTTAGTTTTCTAACACCTTGTAAAGACAAGGCACATTTAATTATAACACTTGGCTTTGTCTTCATAAGCTGCCCTTTGAATTGTGTGTTTGGCTCTTTTACATCTTCATGTTTTCCATTTGCCTTAATATCTCTACACTGGATAGCATGTTTCAGAATCTCTTCTGGCATCAATTTTTGCTCTTTCCTTCTTCTTATCTTCTAAATAACTTTTTTAAATCCTTTGAGATGCTCTTGATTCATCCCACAACTCTTCTGATCTTTGCTCTTTAATGTCTAATGTGTCAAATCTGATCTTGAGATTATCTATAAAGTCAGCTGAGATAATATTCAAGATCATATTTTCACTCCCATGAACTTGTTTTTCTTTCTTCAGTTTTCTTCAGGTCCAGCCTGAACTTGTATATGAGCAATCGATGGTCTGTTACACAGACTCTCCCGACCTTTTTGTGGTTGATTACATGGTGGTTTTCTGCTGTCTCCTTACACAGATGTTGTCAATTTTGTTTGTGTGTATTCCAGATGGTGAGGCCCATTAGTATAATAATCTTTTATGTTTTAAACCTACCTGCTGATCCTCAGAAACCCTATACAGGGTTGCTATGAGTTGGAGTAGACTCAAAAGAAAGTAACAACAGCAAAAACAATATTCATGTGAAAGGTGAACACTGAATACAAAAGACTGGAGAGTAATTGATGCATTTGAATTATGATTTTGAATTAGATAATTACTCTAATTTGAGATCAATAAGTAAGTTGTATACATGAAAAAAGTTGAACTAT
>NW_006408671.1:5334532-5335138 GCF_000296735.1 Chrysochloris asiatica
TATGACTTTAAATCCTTGTGGGAGCAGACAGCCTTGTCTGTCTCTGTTGGAACAGTTTGCAGGTTCAAACTGCTGATCTTTCAGTTAGTAGCCCAATGTTTAAACCCCTTGTAAAAACAGCAAGAAGGTCATGATTAATTTCCTTTGAATTCACAAGGCGGAAGAAGAATTTAACTCAAAATCAGCTCAAGGTCAATTTCTATGAGGCAGAGGTCAGATATGACTCCTCCCTGTGACCTTATTTATCCCATTCAAAACACCAATGATTCCTACCACATTTGGCTTACTTACTTTTCTGTTGGGTTTGATAATCTGTTACAATGGCCACATATAAATAATAGATAATAAAACTATGGGGTTTATTGAGGAAGTGTTGTTGTTGTTAGGTGTCATCGAGTCGGTACTGACCTATAGTGACCTTATGCACAGCAGAATGAAACACTGCTGGATCCTGGACCAACCTCACTACTGTTGCCACGCTTGAGTCCATTGATGCAGCCAATTGGCCAATCCATCTAGTTGGGGGGTCTTCCTCTTTTTCTCGGACCATCCACCTTATCAAATATGATATCCTTTTCTAGCAACTGGTCCCTTCTGACAATATGT
>NW_006408671.1:5335777-5343742 GCF_000296735.1 Chrysochloris asiatica
GTGGAGTCAGTTCTGACCCATAGTGACCCTTCATGGAGTTTCCAACATTGTAAATCTTTATGGGAGCAGAACGCCTCATCTTTCTACCATGAGCGGCTGGTAGTTTTGAAATGCCAACCTTGAAGTTAGCAGCCTGATTCATAACCACTACTCTACCAGAGCTCCTGCACTGTACTGTCCTTTACATCTGTCATATGCAGATGATACAACTTTGCTTGATGAAAGTGAAGAGAGCTGGAAGCACTTACTGAAGATCAAAGACTACAACTCTCAATATGAATCACACTACAATATACAAAAAACTAACCTACTCACTACTTGACCAATAAACAACATCATTACAACTAGAAAAAAGAGTGAAGTTGTTAAGGATTTAATTTTACTTGGATCTGTAATCAATGCCCATAGAAGCAGCAAAAGGAAATAAAAAAACATATTACATTGGACACATCTGCTGCAGAAGACTTCTATAAAAGTTAAAAAGCAAAGATATCACATTGAGGACTAAGGTGAATCTGAATAGGCCTAGGTAATTTAAAGTAATAAATAAAAATAAACAAAAGGAACAAAGTTGCTTAGACTTAGATATCTCATTAAGTCAGTGACCTCTACTCAAAGCAGAGAGGAAAAAAGCAGTTTGGTAAAAAAGGACATTCTGGAAATTCAGTTTTAATGAAATGTTAATATAGCAGGGTTTTAATGATGAGACTTAAAAAGAGGTGAAAAAATATCATGACTCTTAATGCTTCTTAGGTAATATAAGGGTGATGGAAGGGAGAAGCCATGTTCTTTCCAAGTAGAGAGGAGGATATTAACAATGACAAAAAGATATGAATTAGAAAGAGCTCTTCAGGAATCACAAGTGATATGATACGGATGATGCAGAAAAAACTGTGGGAGATTTAGTGTGGTTTGAAAATGGAATTTTAGGATAGGAGCACCTGAAAGTGATTCTGCATACCACATTAAAAGTCCAAAATTTATTCTCTAAACTCCAAGGTAGATGTAGTCACCATTTTGATTGGGAGAATTATATGATTAAATTTTGCTACAAAACTAGCATCAGTTGAATTTGTGTGTAAACATGCGTATTGGTTAGGATATGAATGGAAGTGGGAAAGCAGTTTTAGACACTTCTTGAAAATGCTAATGGATTAGTATGGTAGTTTCTGTTAATAATTTCACATTGTATTTCTGCAGCAATAACAAAAATATTGAAATGTATCATTCTCAGAATTTAACTTAAATACATAAAGAATAAGATTGCTGTTAATTTGATCTTTATAAAATAATCATAAATATTAATCTTTCTGACTTTTTACAACCTTGTAATGCTCTGAATATCTTTTATATATTTGCTAGGTCCAATTTATAAATTACAACATCCAGTAGTAATATAACATTCTATAATTTGACATTATAGAATAATACATATGATATTTTTGGCACTATGGCATTTATTATAAATTTGATATTAAAATGAAAGCATGGAGACTAAGTAACTTTAAAAACTATTATTTAAAATTTTATATTGTTTTATATAACATTTTACTTGTCTTTGTTGTTGTTAGGTGCCATTGAGTGGGTACTGACTCATAGCAACCTTATGCATAAGAAAATGAAACATTGCCCAGTCCTGGGCCAACCTCACAATTGTTGCTACACTTGAGCTCATTGATGCTGCCACTTTTTCAATCTATCTCACTGGAGGTATTCCTCTCCTTCTCTGACCTTCCACCTTACCAAACATGATACCCTTCTCTAGAGACTGATCCCTCCTGATAATATGTCTGGAAGTAGGAGAGATGAAGTCTGGCCATCCTAGTCTCCAAGGAGCACTCTGGCTGCACTTCTTCCAACACAGACATGTTGGTTCTTTTGGCAGCCCATGGCACTTTCAATATTCTCCTCCAACACCATAACACAAAAGCATCAATTCTTCTACAGTCTTCCTTATTTACTGTCCAGCTTTCACATGCATATGAGGCTATTTAAAATACCATGACTTGGGCCACGCACAACTTCATCTTTGAGCTGACATCTTTGCTTTTTCTTGTGCAGCAGATTTTCCTAATGTAATACATCCTTTGATTTCTTGACTGCTGCTTCCATGAGTGTTGATGGTTGATCCAAGAAGAATGAAGTCTTCGGCAATGTCAATCTTTTCTCTGTTGATAAGAATGTTGTTTATTGGTCCAGTGGTGAGCTTTTTTTTTCCCCTTTACATTGAGATGCAATCCATACAGAAGGCTGTGCTCTTTGATCTCATCAGTAAGTATTTTAAGTCCTCTTTACTTTCAGCAAGCAAAGTTGTATCAGCTGCATATTGTAGGTTGTTAATGAGTCTTCCTCTAATCCATATGCCACATTGTTCTTCATAGCACCCAGTTTCTTGGATGATTTGTTCAGCATATAGGTTGAATAAGTATGGTGAAAGAATACAACCCTATTGCACACCTTTCTTAATTTTAAACCATTCAGTGTTCCCATGTTCTCTTATATTGCTTCTTGGTCCATGTACAGTTCCCTCATGAACACAATTAAATATTCAAGAATACTCATACTTCATAATGTTGTCCATAGCCTGTCATGATCCACACTTAGAGACTAAGAATATACACACCAAAACCTTATTGTTGTGAAGAAATCAAGGAATACTACTAAAGTTTTGATACTTAAACAAAACCAGAAATTAGTACTACAGTAAATTTTAAATATTATGATGACTCTATATTCTTCACGATTTACATTGTTAAACATGCCCCATACTTCAAATATTTTAATACATTTTAATGATGCCATCAACATTAAGTGTAATATATCAATCAATTGCCCAGATACAAGTAGAAGAAAAACTTTATATATGGTAGAAATTAAATTAAAATATTTGATTTTACTTTACAAAAGTAAATCCAAACATTTGTTGTTGTTGTTATGTGCCGTGGAGTCAGTTCTGACTCATAGAGATCTTGTATAGAGTCTCCGAGGCTATAAATCTTTACAGGAACAGAAAGTCTCATCTTTGTCCTGTGGAACAGCTGGTAGTTTTGAACTACTGACCTTGCGGTTCATAGTCATCCAAACATTAAAAACATTAAAAATATTTTTTCATCTTACACATTTCCATTATTAGAAATAAATCTGCTTTATATTAGATTAAAGCCCACTAAATTATTATTCTTATAGTTAAAAAAAACTACCAAATAAAATTGGGCATACAAAACATTTGTGGAAAAATGAAATTAAAAAATAATGAATTTCCCCACATTCTTTTTTAAGTTCCCTTCTCTCTGCAGTAAAATGAACATCTTTACTTAAATTGTTAGATAAATTGTTAGATAATTCATTTGAAAAATGTATTAATTCAAGTTTTTGATAATTGCAAGTTATTTTATTTCCTGCCTTGTTTAAACACTAGTGACTGTCATCAGTAGAAAAAAACAATTAAGTGTGAATGATAATGAGGATAATTCTATCAGAACATTGCATTAGAGAAAGCAAATTAAGTGATGAAATTACCATTAAAATTGTCCTTGTTCCTTTATTTTCCCTAATTTTCTGATTATTCTATAATCTCACGCACATAGTTTTGTTGCATCATTAGATTAAAAAAAAAAAAAAATGAAGTCAATGTCCTCAAAAGATTATTGTTGGAATAGAATAAAAGACATATACCTTTTTTCTTAAATACTTGTGGATAATATAACAAAAGGAATTATACAATAGCTAAGCTAAAATTGGCTACTCAGTGTTTCACTTGATAATACTGTTGTTTCTAATCTTCCCTAGTACAAACATACTATTTACCTAGTATGCTTATATTATCAGAAATCTATTTTCCATAGATTTATAATTTATTGTACTTATCCAGATAAAAGGAAAAGGAAAAAGGGATTTATGATGAAGAAAGATTTTGAATCCCTATACAGGGATATACATGTGTTAATATTAAAAATCAATTTATACTTAATAGTTATTTGAAAATATTTAAATATTTTGTTTAGCTTTTCTCAAGAACATTATAGTGTAGTCTCATTATAAATGTAGCCCATGACTTATTAACTTTCTGAAAATGTGTTCTTTCATTCTAAGTCACATCTGAAAATAGTCTCTGCAGAGTACAGACAGGAAATCTTATTCATCTTGGCCATGCCCCTTGGTGCTATTTCCTAAATGGAATTTAAAATGACTGTTAAGAAATCTAGTCTAGCTAGACGAATGATATGAATAAAAAAAGCTGCATCTGAATGTAAAGAATAACAGTGTTTCACTCAGGATTGTGGTCATCTTTGACAAGAGATAAATTATATTTACACATTGTCAACAGTATTTTACAATTACCTGCCTCTAACAATCACTATAAATGAGTCCAATGGACTTTTATGTGCCTGTGTAAATGATTAAAATCTCTCCTGTTTCAGTAGGGAAAAGGAACAAAGGCACTCAATTAAAATGTTCACATTCTAGCACCAGCAGCTTAAAGGGGTCCAGATTGGTCCTATCTTTAAAAGCTTTCAGGCTCCAGCAGTGCAGCCCTTCAGAGACAAATGGTCTCACCTGCCACTCAGTGAAACAGTACTTTTCTAATTCACAAATATGGAGGTCAAGGGATTGATACCTAAATACCAATTATCCGTGTTCTAGGAAATCCTTGGATGCAACCTTTATATTGCTTAACTTCTTATGTAAATTCATTGTGAAAAGGGTAATATAGGGGAATTACTCAGACCTTAGATTTCAGTGAATGCATATGGAAAACTGAAAACTTTAATTAGTATGTTATGCACTGGACCACTTCCATCTCACATAAATCTCTCAACATTTTCTTATCATTTAAATATAAACGTTTTACATTATTTCAGAAAATTTAAATTTTTCTTCATGTTTTCCCATTTGATAGATTAATATGATGATATGCATTATGAGAATTCTTATCCTCATTTTCTATATAGAAAGAACTTGTAAAATCATTAATACATAGGTAGATCAGCAGATTGTGAAGAATTAAGAAAAAAATATCAATGTTCATATTTGGAAGGTAGTTAGGAAATGTTTCTGTTTTTAAGAAAAGGATTTTTTTACTATAACCCAGATCTGGATTCTGCCTTTCAGGCAATTATCCATCCATAGAATTCCTGAGATATTCTGCTTTATAAAATCATATAGTTAAGAGTCATATTGAGTGCTTTTTAGAGATATCATTTTTATGTCTTGTCTTGAAAGATTCTGATTCAATAGTTCTGTGGTATAGGGATGTGAATTATTATCAGGTACCTCAAGTGATTCTTTACACCACCAGAAGTCTACAAACTTTGATAAATACTCCTGAAGGTACTATAAGCTAGGTATTTAGCATAATAGATTATAAAGAGGGGGGGTGTCATGTTTATGACTTTTAACAGAGACCATGGTGGCTCCATACAAAAAACACTGGACTGCAAACTACAAAGTGAGCCCACCAGCCTCTTCTTAGAAGAAAGATGAGGCTATCTACTTCTGAAAGATTTAAAGCCTTGGAAAACTTATGCTGGGTCACTATGAGTCAAGACTAACTTGTCAACAATGAACAACAACATGGCTTTTAACAGCATAATGATCAGCCTAAATTTAAAATGAAATGTTTCAAATATCAAATGAAGACTGCTCTTTCTTATTTCTGATGCCATTCCAAGATGTTTTCTCTTGAGCCAGGTAGTCCTCATGTTCAATGTATAGTTAGATAACAATGTCAAGGAAATTCAATGGCTTCTAACAATAATTTTAGCTTTCTTTCTTTGTAAAATACAAAGGATTTTATCTTGGTCGTAGTTGCCCAGAACACAAATAATATTTCTCACCTCTTTGAATGCATTGGGGCTTTGAGATATGTAAAGATACATACCACTGAAACTTTTAAGAAATTCCTTTTAAGAAGTACAGATCATTTTACCTCCTTTTACTACTTGTTAGATGGAACAAAGATAGTCTGCTTAGATCTTTGATTCAAAATGACTAATATCAGTTCCTATCAGCTCACTAATGGCTAGAGTATCGATCTTTATGCAATTCATTTCATTTTTGACAATTTCAAATCTTCCTAGACTCATATATTGACATTCCTTGTTCAAATTGTTAATGAATGTTTACAGTTGTTTCTCTTCATTTTGAGTTGTACCCTGATTTATTATGCTGGGAATAACATTAAAAAGGAATGGCTTCACATTCATCACCAAAAAGAATCTTTCAAAATCTATCTTTAAGTGGAAGATTGTCTGGGATAGGATAATAACCATACAATTACAAGGCAGACCAATTAATACCACTAGAATTCAAATTTACACACAAACCACTAAAGAAAGTGATGAGGAAATTGAAGAATTCTAGCAACTTTTCAGTCTGAAATTTATTAAACATACAATCAAGATATATTGAAAATTACTGGTGATTGGAATGAAAAGGTAGGAAACAAAGCAGAAGGATCTGTAGCTGGATAATATGGCCTTAGTGATTGAAACGAAACTGGTGATCCCAGGGTAGATTTTGTAAGATCAATGATTTATTGATTGAAAATATGTTTGTTTGTTTGTTTGTTTTTAAAAATAATATGAGACTACTATATTCATGGACTTCACCAGGTGGAATATACAGAAATCAAATTAGCTGATGATGATCTTGTGCTAGAGAGACTCACAGCAACCCTGTACTGGGTTTCTGAGGAGCAGCTTGTGGGTTTGAACTGCTGACATATGATTATTGGTGCTCAGATTGACTATACACCAGGTTTGAATGTGCTAAGTGGGACAGAGGTCAATAGTGATGCATGCTTAACCTTGGAACAACAGGGATCCATGATACAGGAATCTAGGCATAGTTTGAAAAGGGGAAATAATACTATGATGCTTGACTGTCTTATAAATATTGGTTTCCCT
Organism: Chrysochloris asiatica; assembly: GCF_000296735.1. Lineage (NCBI taxonomy): Eukaryota > Metazoa > Chordata > Mammalia > Afrosoricida > Chrysochloridae > Chrysochloris > Chrysochloris asiatica. The sequence goes on from NW_006408671.1 coordinate 5,342,686, forward strand.
TGCCTTCTATTGTAAAATTGACACTTGAGTGGGATAGAAATGAATGTCAGGAAATATGATTACAGAAAACTTGTAAGCCCATCTTCAGCCTATAACTGATCAGAATACCTAAAAGATGTTCTAGAACTTGCTCATTGAAACAGGCCTTTCATGGAGCCTTTGCAGATTTTGGACATTAGGTGGAATCCTGAGTCCTAACCAAAACCTCCTGAGGTGGGACATTCCTACTAGAAAGGGCAAGCAGACAAGCCTAGAACAGCTATAATGACAGAAGATGCATCTTCAAAAAAGATCAGGAAAAACCTAAAACAAAAATGGCAGTATGATTGGCTACTGCAAGAATAAGCAAGCTGTATAAGTCCGTCTTCTGCCTATAACTGATTGGAATACCTAAAATGGGACTATAAGGTATCTAGTGAAGGAGGATTCCTGAAGAGCCTCGGCAGTACAGAAGATTATAAATCAAAACCTAACCACATCCAGACCTTCAGAGACGGGAAACCTTCCTCTCGAAAGGGCAAGCAGACCAGCCTGGAACAGCCAGAAAACCAGAAGACACTTCTTGAAAGAAAGACCTACAGGAAAAACACAGAACACTAAAAGCAGTCCGACTGCTACCACAAGAACAAGTAGGCTGCTAGCCCAGGAGACATCAAGGCAAGTGGACGGGTCCTCTCAGCACAAAGCCTCTCCCAAGACTAAGACGCAATAGAAATACACACTCTGATTGGACACCACACATGTCACCCATAAAGAGAAGTGGCCTAAGAACACCAATGAAGGAGTGAATTAAGTCCTGCATTGTTCAGCAGACTACTGTGAGCCCGGGTGGAGACTCGGTTGCCCAACAGCGAGGCAGGACCGAGGGACTCATGGGCTCAGAGTCAGTGACATAGCTACAGAGGACTAGAGTGGAGAGTGAAGAGACCAGCTAATAGGAAGAGGGCAGACAGACACAAGAACACCCACATTTGCAGATGATACCCACTTGACCTGGCTTCAGTGACTGGATGGACAGAACTCAACCAGAGGAAGAAGGAAGAGGGGAAAAAAAAAA
>NW_006408671.1:5344937-5345969 GCF_000296735.1 Chrysochloris asiatica
AAAAAAAAGATAAAGGAAATAAGGGTAAATTGCTAGAATTTGATGAACTTGTATGGAGGGACTGGCAACTTAGACACTGGCTACCTAAAATGAGAGGGCGATACAGGCACTAAGTGACTGACTTACAAGGTTTCAAGAGGGAGTTCGATTTAAGAGTTGTCATCTTGTCTAGGTAGGTCTGGTTAAAAGAGATGGGGATAAGATTCATTTTCACTCTTGCATTCCTCATACCTTCTACTGCAATCATTATAATGAAATAAGGTCTATGGTTTGTTGAGTGTAAAACTGATGATCTGCCCTGTAAACCTTCACTCAATTCACAATAAAAATTATTAAAAGAAATGAAATCCACTGCCATCGAGTTGATTCCAACTCATACTGACCATGTATAAGTTAAAATGAATAGAGGAAATTAATGATGGTATGTGTTGGTGGTGATGTGCTGTGGAGTTGGATCCAACTCACGGAGAACCAGAATATGGTTTTGGAGGCTGCCATCTTTGTGGGAGTAAAAAGCCTCATCTTTTTCTCCTGAAAGTACTGGCAGTTTCAAACTGCTGATCTTGAGGTTAGCAGTCCAACTCATAACCACTATGCTACTAGAATTCCATGATGGTACATGGAGGGACATGGTTTTATCCCAGGAAGAATACCCAGCAAGCTGTCAGAGCCTATAGCTTCAGGGATAAAGTTATTGCTGGTGAAAGTCATTGGGGAATCTTCATTAGTTACAGTGTTTAAAGTTGAGAAACATAGTTGATAAGTCTAGACAGAGAAATGTTAAGAATTGGGCCTGATGCACTTAACATTTAGACCTCTGGTAGAGAAACTAGTAGAAGAGGGACAAAATGTTGGAAGGAAACATAGAGGGATCATATTGATTGATGCAGAAGGCATTCGGCAAAATCCAACATCCATTCCTGATAAAAACACTCAACAAAGTAGGAATTGACGGGAAATTCCTCAACATAATCAAAAGCATACATTCAAAACCAAGAACCTACATCACACTCAATGGAGAGAAACTGAAAG
>NW_006408671.1:5348732-5349538 GCF_000296735.1 Chrysochloris asiatica
TATGAGTCAGAACCGACTCCACGGCACATCACAACAACAACAACATGCTGGAGAGCAAGTTTCAGTGTCTATTCTGACATCCATTTTGACCTTTTCCTTCTTTCTTGTCTTCTAAATGACTTTGCTTTCTTCATGTATGATGTTCTTGATGTCATCCCACAAGTCTTCCTGGTTTTTGGTCTTTAGTGCTTAATGTATCAAATATGTTCTTCAAATGATCTCTAAATTCAGGTGGGATATATTCAAGGTCATATTTTGGCTCTTGTGGATTTCTTTTCATTTTCTTCAGCTTCAGTTTGAATTTGCATATGAGTAATGGATGGTCTTTTCCAGAGTCTGCCCCTGGCCTTGTTTTCACTGATGATATGGAGCTTCTCCGTTGTCTCTTTTTGCATATGTAGTCAATTTGATTTCTTTGTATTCCATATGACAAGGTCCATGTGTATAGTCACCTGTTATGCTGTCTAAAGAAGATATTTGAAATGAATAAATTATTGATTTTGCAGAATTCTCTCATACAATCTCCAGCATCATTTCTATCACCAAGGCCATATTTTCCCACTACTGATCCTTCATCTTTGCTCCCAACATTTGCATTCAAATCACCAGTAATGAGCAAAATATCTTGATTGCATGTTTGATCAATTTCAGATTGAAAAAGTTGGTAGAATTCTTCTATTTCATCCTCACTGGCTTTAGTGGTTGTTGTATGAATTTGAATAATAGTGGTACTAACTGGGCTTCCCTGTAGGTGCATGGATATTATCCTACCACAGACAACATTTTACCTCATGACTGATCTGGAT
>NW_006408671.1:5351259-5352585 GCF_000296735.1 Chrysochloris asiatica
ATCTCTTCCACCGTCTACAATCAGGAAAATAAATGTCTGGTAGAAGAGACAATGAATATGGCTTATTGAGACATATTCAATAATTAACTCCACCACACAAACACACATGAGGCAACCTTAAACTGCATTGATTCAGTAGTAACTGGAGTCACTGCTCCTTTTTGTTAGTTTGTTTGTTCGTTTTGATAGATTATGGAAATTCCATTTGAAGCATATTTTCAAGATATGAAAAAATTATTTTATCTTACAAATTATTTTAGTTATATTATTGATAACTAAACTGTAATAACTATCTTAAAATAAATTACATTATCAACATTAAACAACCTGTAATAATGCAGAACAGTAGCCAATAGCTTTTATATAATGTAGAAAACAGTTAAATTTAATCAAATTAGTAAGATTTGGGTTAATATCCCATATGATTTTTAATCTAATTTAAAAAGTTGGTCTCAAAAATTAGAAATATTTCCCACGTTTAACAGCTGGGAATAAGAAAACCCTACAGAGGTATCAGTTTAAATTGCTGAGAATAAAAATGCATATTTAAATGTTATCTGCTAAGTTCATTATTAATGGCACAATATAATACTCAATAAATTTCTTCTTCTCTACCCCTTTCTTAGGAATCCTGGTGTGGCATTATAGCACTGGACCACTAACATAAAGTTGGTGATTCAAACCCACCAGCCACTCCTTGAAAACCCTATGTAGGGTCACTATAAGTCAGAATCAACTCAGTAGCACTTAACAACTCTCCCTTTTGTTTGATTATAGATAGAGATATGAACAACCTAAAAACTAAATTTGAAGCTAATCTTTCCATTGTAAGTTTCTTCACAAATTATAAACCCTATCTACAGCAGAATTACTATTAATGTGCCAGCAAATCACTATGTTATTATGTTCACAACTTCAGTCTAATTGCTATGAAGATGACCATAACTAGGAAAAAATCTTAGTAGTTTTATTCTATTTTCATCAGAATTCCTGTTGTAGTATTCTTTTCTTATCAAAATATCTTCTGAAAAATTATTAATTCATTCAAAAATTATTTATCCTACTATGTTTCAGGGCAAATTCCAGATTTGGCACTGAAATTTAAGCAGTGCACTAAATCACAAGTTGATGGTTCAAATATACCAGCCACTCTTTAGAACCATTATACAAGGTAAATTTGAGTCTGAAATGACTCAAAAGCACTTACCAACAACAGCAGAAATATTGCATTGACTTCCTAGACTTCAAGGGTTCTTTCTATTGGTATATGCCATTGAGTTATTTCTGACTCATAGTGATCTAAGCAAAACAGAATGAAACACTGCT
>NW_006408671.1:5352775-5354185 GCF_000296735.1 Chrysochloris asiatica
TTAATATTTCTCTCCAACATCATACTTAAAATGCATCAACTCTTCTGCTGTCATCATTATTAATTGTGCCACTATTTCATGCATATGAGGTTACTGAAAATATAATGGGTTGGGTCAGGTGCCCCTTAGTCCTCAAACTATCATCTATGTTCTTGAAAACTTGAAAAAGATCTTGTACAGCAGATTTGAATAATGCAAAATATTGTTTGTTTTCTTGACTGCAGCGTCCATGAGTGCTGATAGCAGTTCATAAAAAAAAAGGAAGTCTTTATCAACTTCAATCTTTTCTCCTTTTATCATGATGTTATTTATTGTTCCAGTTGTGAGAATTTTTATTTACTTTATATTGAAGTACAACCCATAATGAAGGCTGTGGTCTTTGATCTTTATCAATATTTTAAGATATTTTCCCTTTCAGCAAGCAAGGTTATATTATTTGCATATAACAGGTTATTAATGAGTCTTCCTCCTATCCTGATATTACTTTCTTCTTCATACAATCTAGCTTCTCAGATTATATCCTTAGCATACAGATTGAGTGAAAATAATGAAAGAGTTTAACTTGGCACACACCTTTCCTGATTTTAAAACATTTGGTGTTCCCATGTTCTGTTTGATTGATTGCATCTTGGTCTATGTACAGGTTCCTTATGAACACAATTTGTTATGGTTAGGTGCCATCAAGTTGGTACCAACTCATAGCGACCTTATGCACAGCAGAATAAAACATTGCCTGATCCTTGGCCAGCCTCATTACTGTTGCCACGCTTGAGTCCATCGATGCTGTCACTTGGCCAATCCATCTTGTTGGGGTCTTCCTCTTTTTCTCTGAACCCCCACCTCATCAAATATATTTTTTTTTTCAATTGATTTGCTGGTGATGCTGCCATGTATGTCAATCTGGTTATTTTCTGTACTAGTTGGTTCTCTGTCCACAGAACTCCCATTAGCATGTTTTTCATAGCAGGGTTGGCTTTGGCAAAATCCCTTAGCTCCTGTTTATCCTGGAATGCTTTTATTACACCATCATATTTGATTGACAGCTTTGTTGGGTAGATGATTCTTTGTCGGCAGTTTATTTCTTTCAGGGTTTTATATATGTCTCTCCATTGCCTTCTTGACTGCATGTTTTCTGTTGAGGAAGCCCAGCTTAGTCTGATTTGCTTGCCTTTGTCTGTTACACTTCTCTTTTCCCTAGCTGCCTTCAGGATTCTGTCCTTATCTTTGATTTTGGAAAGCTTGATTATTATATGTCTTGGTGTTTTTCTTTTTGTGTCTATACTTCCTGGGGTTCTTTGAGCTTCTTGGATGCTTCTCTTCACGCTTTTCATGATGTTAAGGAAATTTTCTTCCAGAAGTTCTTCAACTATCTCTTTTGTGGATTTGTGTGATTCTTCCTGTTCTGGAATG
>NW_006408671.1:5354940-5357837 GCF_000296735.1 Chrysochloris asiatica
GTTTAGGGACCAACCCCTGAGCTTACTTGGCCCTCTATTCTGTGTTGTTGATGATGGAGCTCCTTACTACACTGCCACCTTATCCACCATCTTGTTTGTTCTCCACTGTGAGTGATTTTTAATAAGGTTAATTGTGGTTTTAACAACTGGTAACTGTAATGTGCATATTAAATTAGTTATCTCATGAGCAGAAGGGAGATCTCATTACCATCAAGAAAGAAGATCTAGAAGAGGAGTGTATCTTTTGGACCTTGAAACCCCTAGGCATTCAGTCTTCTTGATCCAGGGACAGAAATATGTAACACCATAGGGTATATAAGAGGATTTTCAGAGGAGAAGTAGCACCAGAACAAAGAGCCAGAGTACGAGAAAAAGTGATGAACTTCTTAGCCCATGGAATGAGTCAGACTGAGTTCCTTTAGGCAGGAGACTAACATGTGGAGTGGGGTACCTCCAGGTACCCCCTAGGATTGCTGACCTCTGGAGCTAGAGCTGAGTGCCTTCAGACTGAGTGTTTCTATACTGGAGAGCATTTTTCATAGTGTCTTCTGACATCCATTTATCTCATTTCATTCTTTTTACTCTTCTTAATGATTTTTGTGTCTTCCTATATAATGTTTTTGATGCTATTCCACAACTCTTCTGATCTTTGGTCTTCAGTGTCTAATTAACCAAATCTGTTTTTCAGATCATCTCTAAATTCATGTGGGATATATTCAAGATCATATTTTAGTTCTAGTGGATTTGTTTTAATTTTCTTCAGCTTCATCATGGACTTGAATATGAGTAATTGATGGTTTGTTCCACAGTCTGCACCTGGCTTTGTGTTAGCTGAAGATATGGAGCTTTTCCACCATCTCTTCCCACAGATATAGTCAATTTGATTTCTGTGTATTCCATCTGGTGAGGACCATGTGTACAGTCATCTTTTATGATGTTTAAAAAATGTATTTACAACAAAGAAGTCATTAGACTTGCAAAATTCTATTATGTGATCTCTAGCATAGGCCACAGTTTCCAACTATTGATTCTTCCTCTTTGTCTCCAATCTTTGGATTCCAATTGCTAGTAGTTATTAGTAATTTTTTTAAAAGCTTTTATTGTGAATTGAGTGATAGTTTACATGGGAGAACATTGGTTTTACATTCATTTTATTGCAATGATTACAATCTCCTCCGTGCATCATTATTCAATGGTATTTGTTTCTATTCCCTCTGTTTTGTGGTTTTTTTATTTTTTTGGTTTGGGTTTTGTTGTTATTTGGGAGGATGGTAGGATGTGCACAAAAATATTTCAAGAATATATAATAATTTTAACAACCAAAGGGCATATTCTGCAAGCCTGCCTCCTAGCCACCATCTCTGTCTCCATCTCTGGTGTCATTGCTTTGCTGAATAGGGTCCCATCTTCTTTTCATGCTTTTCTCCCTTGATGGTCAGATGGTCCTCTGTTCCTGATCTGTAAGATTAACTACTTCCCCCTTTCTGTTACAAAACTTCTACCTTTACAGTTGTGATAGTTGTAAATAGTAATGATAAGAATTACTATTGAATCATAAGAATCTTATCCCCATCTCTTTTCATCAGACCAATCTAGACAAGATAAAAACTGTTTGCTGGGACTTTACCTTCCTCGGCAAACTCTTAAACTAAGCTTTGTCTTGAAAACTTGAAAGCCAGTCACTTCATGCCTTTATAACCCCCTCATTTTTGGTAGCCTGTGTCTAATTTGCCCATCCCTTTCAACCCTGTTTATAGAGGGGATGGGATTGATACTTGATGTGAAGACTCCTTCCTTCTCAATTAGTATTTTGAGCTACTATATCCATAACTATAGATAAAGTTCCACAAACTTTAGCAATTTACACTTGTTTCCTAGTTAACAGTACATTTTGATTACATGTTTGATTAATTTCAGGCTGAAGAAATTGGTAGAATTCATCAATTTCATCACTGGCTTTAGAGATTGTTGCATAAATTTGAATAATAGTGATATAAATTGGTCTTCCTTATAAGAGGTTGTATATTATCCTATTACAGGCAGTGTTGTACTTCAAGATAAATCTTGATAATGTTCTTTTTTTTTTATTTTTAAATGTTTTATTGTGAATTGTGTGATAGTCTACATGGGAGAACATCAGCTCTACACTCATTCCATCATCTATCATTTCATTGGCATAGTTACCATCCCGTCCATGCCTCCTCACCCAACAAGGGGTGTACCCTGTAAGCCTGCCCCCGCCACACAAACACACCACAGTCCTCAGCCCCTTTCCATCTCCTGATCCTGAGTCCCCAGCCCCACCATCTCTTGACATTGTCTTCCCTGCCGCCATCTCAGGCCTCACCGCCTCTCTGGGTAGGATTCCGCTCCTCGCTTTTCTCCATCGATGGTCCCAGGGTCCTCCGCTCCTAGACTGATAAGTTAATCACTCCCCTCTTTGCTACAAAATGTCCACCTTTAGATTTCCAACCCTCACAATCAGTCCTGATAACAATTATTCACTATTGCATCACAAGAGACCCATCTGTACTTCGTTTCATCAGTCCTTTCTGGACAGGCTGGACACTATTCACTGGACACTCTACCTTCCTCCACACCCTTTGGATCTAGGTTCCTTCTTGAAAGCTTGTAAGCCAGTCACTTCTAGTCACGTCTTGCCTTTGTATCCCTCCCCCAATTTTGGGTAGCCAATGTCCAAGTTGCCCATCCCTGTCTACCCTTTGTGTGAAGGGGTGGGAATAGTTCTTGCAGCAGGGGTTTGTTTCCTTTTTTGAGCTACTGCATACATAGGTGTAGGTCCTGTTTATTGAATTGTATCAGATAACGTCTTTTTTTTTTTTTTTTTTCCCTCTTCTTTCTTCTTCAGGTTGAGCTCTGTTTATCCAGTTATTGAA